>NW_009604313.1:5107-15201 GCF_000690535.1 Cariama cristata | reverse complement strand
ATGGAGGATATCCATTTTATAGTGTCTTTTGGTTACTTATGGGAAAAAAAAAAAACAAACAACAAGACGAAATTTATTTGAGTGTTATTTAGACTGTTACATCCATTCTCCCCTCCTCTCTACCCCATCTCTTACGTCGAGGTTGAATACGTGATTGTGCTGGGGAATAGGAGGGACCATGTGTTGAGAAAGCGAGGACTACTTTCATTGTTCTCTGTATTTGTCATCCCTCTGGGTTAAAACTACCTCAGTGCAGGTGAATAGATTGCGTCTTGGAGAAGCCATCCCAGGAGGCTCTCATTACACTGGGAAAATAGTGTGTAACATTTATTTGAAGTTCTCTGACTATAAGAAAATTATCAGATCGAGAAGTACAAGTATGTGGCTGAACGAGGGCAAATTCCTGTTCTAGGGATGTGCTTAGGCTGAAAAAAGCAATAGAATTTAAAAGAAAAATTGACTGCACTAGCAGAAGTCTACAGCAGTGGTGGATTCAAAGATAACATGCGTTTTGGGTGTTGGCTTTAGAGTTCTCAGCATTTTGTGAGTCATAAAGAAATTTAAAATATTAACTTTAAAAGATTTTATGAAAAAGAAAATACAGACTTTTCTCCTGCTGCTTAGGGAGTGAAATTTTGGCTCTTTGAGCTCAGATGCAGTATTCTGTTAGTTTACATGTTATTACAGCGAGGGAAGAGTTCCCAAACTGAAGAGTTTGGGAAAAGGTGCGGGTTTCTGGAGGAAACACCTCCAGAAACTGTGCTGTTTCATTTTTAACTGTGTGAATCATGCTGATTTGAAGTCTGTTACCTATGTTATTTCTTAGGTATAGTGCACTAAAAGACGACATCCCGTTCTCTCTCATTTATCTTCAAATGTGAAAAGCCAGTGCAGATTTCCAACATGGGATGATAGCTGCTGGCTTGTACATTAGCATAGCTTTTATGATGACTTCTCGTTTCATAAATTGTTTTTTTGCATTGTACCAAATCGTTCGTTAGCATCAGTTCCTAATTATTCTTGCATGTTAGTAAAATGCTGGTTTATGAACACATTCCAGAAAGGTATTTCGTTCTTGGGTTAGAGAGAGAATATTTTTTTTTCTGTTAACACTTCTTACTAGTGGTTAATTATCTTCAGTTTCAGAAGTGTAGTCCTTGGTTGTAGCTGATGTTATTTTGCTAGCTGTAGCACCCAACTACTGTCTTTCCTCACAACTTAAGTCTCTGGGTTTGAGTTCTTCAGTAATAGGTATTTTCCCTCTGTTACTGTAGTCACAGTACCTTCAGAATCATCACTTCTCCTTTTAATAATTGACCCTTCATGGTAACCTCTCTTTTTTGATAATTTAAGTAATTAAGTTCTTTAAGTTTCTTGCTGTGGGGCATTTTCTACCCTTGAATAATTTTTGTGACTGTTACTGACCTTCATTTATATAACCACCCTTAGGCGATGCGAGGTAGGCATCACAATTCCGTGGAGTATTTCATTGCTGATCTCCTTAACTTCGTGCATGGAGCTGAAACTCTTTCCCCCTTAGTCCTGTCCTTCCTTGAATGTAGCTGTGAGAATAGTCCCTTTTGCCGCAATGTCCAATGGGCTACGTCTGTGGAGGGATTTATCTGCTCTGATCCTCTCAACTCTTGTGCAAGGTCCGGCTTGATAGTCTTCAGTCTCACATTCAGAAGATTTGGTCCATGTTGTTTTGAAGACTAATACAGGGCTAAATACAGACACTATGTGATATCCCTGAGATGTTTTAAAACATGTAAACACCAATGACTTGGTAAAGCAGAACCTGGGTAAGATCAAGCAGGACTTCAGAGCCCTGGGGACATGAGTGAAGGGGACAGGGGCCCAAGTGATCTTCTGCTTTATCTTGCCCATCAGACAGGGGTGCAGGCAGAGGTGGACACATCATGCAGGTCAACACCTGGCTTTGTGGCTGGTGTTGTCATCAGGGCTTTTTAGCTTCTGTGATCACAGGACGTTCTTCGACAAAGACAGGTTACTGGGCAGAGATGGGATCCACATACCTAGGAGAGGAAAGAGGATTTTGCTGGCAGACTGGCTGAGTTAGTGAATCACACTTTAAACTGACAGGCTTGGGGGATGGGGTCCAAAACTGGGACACTTGGGTACTCACAAGCAGCAGAGTGGGTGAGTTCACTTACCAGAGGAGTGATGAGTGTACCCCAACCCTCCAAAAGGTTCCACCAAAACAGTGAGAGAGTTGACAGTCAAACTGAGATGCTTCTATACCAATGCACACAGTATGGGTAACAAGCAGGAGGAGCTGGACAGCTGCCATCTGACTGCTGTCACTGAAACTTGGAGGGATGAAGCTCATGACTTGGAACACTGCAATGGGTGGCTGGAAACCATTCAGGAGGGACAGACAATGAAGGAAGGGTGGGAGTGTTGCCCTCAATGTTAAAAATTGATTGCATGGTGCTTTTATTGAAACAGCAATACACAGGTAGAGAGCTTATGGGTGAAAATTAGAGACCAAGCCAATGTAGGAAACCCTGTGGCACGTGTTTCCTGCAGACACCACATCAAGGGGAGGACATTAATGAAGGCTTCTTGCTTCAACTGCAGGAAGTATCACACTTGCAGGCCCTGATTCTTCTAGGGGACTTCAGCCACCCTGAGATCTGCTGGAAAAGGTGATCTTTAAAGGTCCCTTCCAACCCAAACCATTCTATGATTCTAAAGCGACTTTCTTGTGCTTCAAGAGGGAGAAAACCAAGGTGATGTTCTGCAGACCTGACAGCTGAGGTGTGAGGTGAACGGTAGCTCTGTTGGATTGCCTTGTCTATTTGCCACTGGGAAGACAGGAAAGATTTAAGCATGTCTCTGTATGGTAAAGCCAATGTTTAAAAGATTTTGAGGGTCTTGTTTGATTAGATTTTAAAGTACTGATACTGATTTTATTCTAGAATTATTTTGAGAATACTTTGCACTATGTAGATAACAGTGTTGTAAATGCTGTGGAATGTGCACCGAAGAATCGTAAAAGTCATCTAATAAAAAGTACCAAAGTATTTCACGTTGTTCGAAGCCTGGTCATTTGTGCTTTGTACTGAAGAGTATCGGATGTTTTCCTGTTTCAATTTGTTGGCTCTAAATCCTCCAGGCGTATACTAATCGATGCCTAGCATATAAAATTAGCTAATGCTCTTAACTGCAGTGTGGTACTTACTGTGAGAGAGGGTGCTATAGATTTAAAGGCTTTGATGGAATAATGTCTCACTCCGTTGTGCTCAGTAAGTTCATTTTCCTTTCTGAACAGGATACGAGGGAGCTTCCAGAAGTCAGTCAAGATGAATATGGTGAAGAGGATCATGGGCCGGCCACGGCAGGAGGAGTGTAGCCCCCAGGATAATGCACTGGGCTTGATGCATCTGCGTCGCCTCTTCACAGAGCTCTGTCATCCTCCACGGCACATGACCCAGAAAGAACAAGAAGAAAAACTTTACATGATGTTGCCGGTGTTTAACAGGGTAAGCTAGAGAATCTGCAAGAGGTGTTTTCTTTATTTGAATGAACTGCTCATATTTTGTATTCCCAAGACCTTTGGTTTTAGCACAACAGAAGCTTTTTTTCTGCTGAAATCCTTTCAATTTTCCCCTTCTCCTTGCAGAGTGTTGTGTCGGTGGATAAACCTGCCATTGGAGATTTCATTCTGTGATCACTTTTTCTGAAGTGCAGTCCGCAGTTGCATGTAGACTGTCACAGAGCTTTTCTGCAGAGATTGCTGCTGTTACAAAATCATCTGTTTTCCAACCTAAACTTATTCATAGCAAATTTATACCCACTTGTTTGTGTGACAACAGTGTCCTTGAGTTTAAATAACTCTTCTCCCTTCTTCACATTTATTGTACTGATGCGTATTTAGAGATAACAATTATAATATCTCCTATCAGACTTGGTTTTGCCACGCTGCACAAGCTGAACAATTTTAATCTCCTCTTATGATAAATTCTCTATATTCTCGTCGCCCTTGTAGCCCTTTTTCTATGTACTGAGTCTGAATCCCCCTTCTTGGCCAAGGGGGATTTTGAACAAGCAATCTGTAGGTAAGATGTAATAGCCACTTGTACGATGCCATTCATATTTCATTATTCCTTTGTACTCAGGCACTGAGATTTTGTTTGGAGGCAGAACTGTCATGACTGTCACTGGAATTAATAGGAGCTACATCCTCCTGACATCTTATGTCACTCAGTTACTCTGCCAGTTCATTGTGAATAGTAACTTCGGTGGTAGTTTTAGGGTCCTGAAAGAGTAGTAGGTACAGATCTAACTTCCTTTTTTTTTTTTTTATTTTTTGCTGTGACCTGAACCCTTTCTCCTGAAGCTCTTCTTGGGTGATGGATTTGTGCTTGTATACACTACCGTGGAGGAGAACTGGAATCATACAAAAACTAAAATGCAAAAACTTGATAGAAAAATGAGCTCAACTTTCTCTTTTAGATTGCTGTTTCGTTGAAAGTATGGCTTACGATGGTATTAGACATTGAACTACTTACATGCTGTGTAGAAATATTCATCCTAGTCAAGGCATAGTATTAATAGGATTTTCAGTCTACTAGGTAGCATGCTTTATTGGATAGATCCCTGAAATATCATTTCTTTGCCCTAGGTCTTGCTCCTAGTTCTACTGGTAACCTGTTGAGTGAGTTTGGGAGAAGTAAGCTCAGTTCATCTGCTTCCTCTTTAATTTATCTGCTTGGATTGTATGCCCTTTAGTTATGGACTTTCTTAATTTGTTTTTACAAATTAGCACAATGGAATCTTAATCTTGGCTTGAGCCCGTGAAGATTATTTTGATGCAGTTATGCTTAGAAATCTCCCTCTGGTGGTTACCGGTGGCTGATGCTCCTGAAGACGGAAACGCACCCAGTAGAGCTGCTTCAGCACTTAGTTGTAATCTGCAGGTGGAGAAGAAAGTTTTTCCTGGCCCTTGTGGTAGATACTTGCAGTAGAGTTGTATCTATGCAACTCACAATTGGTGATGTAACTGAGTTTAAGAAAAACTAGTGCAGCAATGCATGTCCTATTGCTGTACAGCAGTCTTTCCTTAGACTTTGATTAGACTTCAGAGATGAAAAAGCAATTAAGTTTTACAATTTCTCTGTTGTTTCTCCCTTTTCTCTTTTCCCCCTTTCTTTCTTACTACACTTTTTTTTCCTCCTTTACACTACTTGTGGGCTTTGTCCTGATTCTCGGTCCCTCCACTCGACCCTGTTGAAGCCCAGTTGTAGTTGCCTCCTGTCTTTGCACTGCTTGTTCTCTGTCATTGTCCTTCATTCAGCTCATGTGTTGAAGCATTCTGAAAAAAGAATCAGTAACCCCAAGTTTTTGTCTTACTCAGTCAAAGTCAGCTCTTGCCTAACTAGTCTCAGATACCATTTAGATTTCTTGAAAAGGTGAATGGTTTCTGTGATTTCCATCGGTATGAACACATCTTGGCTACTCTTTTCTCCTAGATCCTGGGTTTTCCCTTGTTTATCATAGGTCTTTCCTTCCCCAGATTCCCGATGTCTCTCTTCTATTCTTTACAGAATCTATCTAATTTTGTGGATGGGCTGTTTTCCCTCCTCTAGATCCTGGAGACTCTTTTGTTCCCTTCTTTACTGAGGTGAACGTGATGCTGAAGACATGTGTTCTTCTGTGTTTACTAAATGTTTTGGGTTTGGATCCCACCTGTGTTTCTCTCCTCTTCCCTCTTGTTTCCTTGTTTGGTTTTAATGTCACTATCCTTAAACTCTGGTCTTCCCTCTTGTTTCCTTGTTTGGTTTTAACGTCACTGTCCTCAAACTCTGGCTGTTTTCACTCTGTGACCTTCTTGGAGTTGTCCTTCTTGCCACAAATACAGGCTGTTGCCAGATGTTGTCACTTCAGTTTTCAGCCTCTGTAAAATCTGAATTGTAGTCTGGCACGTTGAGGGAAGCATGTATTTGTGCTCTTTTGCTTCCTTTCTCATGGTCCTTGATAACCATTATCAGTCATCAACGAACTGTTAGTGTGGCACAAGCAAAACTGATTTCTCTTGGTCAGTCAGGTCTCATCTGTCCCTATTACGGAGGATTTTTTTTCCTTGCATTTCATATAAAAGTGTTCTTGTCTTCCTGCCTTCAAGAGGCTGAGCAGTTGTGATGTGATCTATTGATTTCTACTTCCACAGTTTACCTTTTTAGGTTCCTGGTTAATGCCACTTTCTTCTTTTGAGGCTTACATATAGAGTCTGCTGTGGCTTCCTTGGCTTACCTAGTTTTATGTCTTCTGGAGTATCAGCTGTCTGTGGTTTAGCTTGTTTTGGAACAATCCTGCTAGTTTAGTAACTCTGCGAGTCAGAGCAAGACAACTCTGAAATCAATTGGAATAAAAAAATAGAACAGGAGAAATATTTCATTTTCCAAAGAGTCTTATATGAGATTCTCAGTGGGAGATATGGTAAATCTTGGTTCACTCTCTATTCTGAGATGACTTTCCTCTGAGACCTATTTTTGCTGACAGGAAACACTAAAATATTGCTACAAGTTCCTTTTAGGAAAATTTTCTCATTTCTCAGATGTGGTCCTTAGCTGCAAATGTTTTAAGCTATCAGTTAATAACTTGATTCAAATTCAGGCTCTGAATCCCTCAGTAACTTTGCATAGTTACCTGTGTTCTGTTGAACAGGTTTAAGTGAGATTGAGTGCTTTCTGTGTTACTGCCTTAAGCGAAGTCCGTGATGTTAAGAGATTGGGATGTCTGTGTTGGGAGGAGAAAACTCCAAAGAAATTGTGGAGCTCTGATCAGGACTTCTGTACCATCCCTTGATGTGTACTTCAGAATGTCTCTTGTACTCAACTGTTGAAAATGGGAGCTGTGTGTGTTTGGCTGGAAGCAGGCACTCTGTGTCTGTGTGCCTGTGTGAGAAATCCAGGAAATACTTCTGGAAGAAGCGTGATTTTTACTGAATGCAGGGATCTAGAATGAGGAGGGTAAGTTTGCTTCCCATAGGCATCCAAGTGGCCAGCAACAGGCAGCCAGTTAAATAACCAGTGTATCCAGGAGCTCTTTTGAGGTTTTCTTCCTTAACCATGTATGAGTGTTGGAGTTTTTTGGTTTTGTTCTTTTTCTTCCCCCCCCCGCCTCTTCAAGGGTATCAGAAGTTTTGTGTGAAATGCAGTTCCATTCTCTTCCTGGTATTTTGAGGATTATTAATCAGTATACCCAGAGGAGCTAAAGCGTTCTTAACTTTATAGATACAGCATGTCTCAGACATGTTGTAGTTTAAACTATCTTGCTAGTTCTGGTAACGAATAGGTTCACAGACAGTTTCTGTTTCCTCGTTGTTCAGGGAGGCTTATGAAATGATGAATCACATAGTAATGAAAAGCTAAATCAGTGCATAATTAACAAAAGACTGACCCTCTGGAAGAGTACTCAAAAGGCTCCTTTCAGAGTTCAATGCGTTTGTGGAAGCATTGCCCTACCAGCGCAGTAGTAATGCTTTTGCAGTACATGAAAAAAGTAGATGGAGTGATGAAGAGGCTGGTTTTGAGTAAGTGATACGTTGTTTACGTTTTCTTGAAAGAGCCTTGCTTTTCCTTATTAAAGAGATGATTTACTGGTAAAATGTTTCATATCGTATTCCTGGGTTTTTACCACCACCTTTAGTCGAAGCATATATAAGTATGCAATGCAGATGCTTGTTCTACATAGTGCAAACTTGGTTATGGGGCAACTAATTAAAATCCAGTTCACCTCAGTCAACCTTTTACTGTAACTTTGAGCTCTCTGCATTTCCTGGGATCTTCTGACAACTGTAGGCAAGCTCTGGACAGGTAACAGGGCTATTAATTTTTCTTCTTTCTTTGGTCTGAGTGAAAGAGCTTTAAACAGTTAATGACGGCAAGATGCTCTGCCAATGTACTTTCTGGTCTAGCTAATCTTGCTTAGGTCATACCAGTGAAGATGCAAGCTTCAAGCCCCTCTTTCCTTATAGCCTTGTGGAAGTCAGAGGTGCTCAGATGGACTGGGAGCTGATGCAGATAACTGCAAAGGGAGGTCTTGTGAAAGGTTTAGGGAAATTTGGATTGTCTGTACTGGGCACATTGCTTACTCTGTAATCCACAGGAGGGGTGTTTTTCTTGGTCTGCTAAAAAAGAGTTGTCTGCCTCAATGTATGGACTCCTATTTGCTTTCTTTGTTGATAATGATCATTGACATTTCCTGTATGAGAAATGCTTATGTTTTTGGTGAAAAATATTTTTATTGTAAGGAAACTGAGTGTTCAATGTCAATGTTTTATTTCTGGCTCCGTTTCATCATGACTTTGCAATGCGAGCAGGCAGGAAAAATATTTTTGGCTGTTCTGTAATGTGCCAGAGCAACTCATACTAAGAGGAGTAAGAAGTCAAACTTAGACAAAGGTTATTCTGTCTTCTGCCTCTTAAGTTTTCTTCAGTAACTTTGGAGTTCCAAGGTAAGTGGGTATCACAATTACCTTGCATCCCTGTTGGCTGTCATATTGCAGACTTCACTGGATGTCCCTAGACTTAAAGAGTGACCTCGGTCAAGTATGTCAGCAGCTGAGCAGTAATGGTGTAACTGGGTCACCCAGGGAAAGTTGAAGCAGCTGTTGAGTCCAAATCAATTGTACTGCTGTAGATCACGTCCTCTTTCTGAGAGGCAAATATAACATGTTGAACTAAAGTTTTATTAGAAAAATACTGTAATCTTATACTCTCCTGGCTCATCAGTGGCACTCCTGCAGGATGCATAAATAGCCACGAGGGAGAAAAATGTAAATGAGCAGAGAAGTATTGAGACCCTTCAGGTGTCTAGCGGGCTATTCTGTTTTTTCAGCACTGACACAAGTGATGATACCAGAATTTGGATTGCGTGCTTTGTTTGATAACGAATATCGAGGTTTTACTGTGACTGTTTTAGTGCAAGTGTGGATGGAGACTCCTCTTTGTGTGCAGTCTTGAATGAAAAGTAAATTAGCTCAACAACTGACTAATCCATTTTGAGATAATGTCATGTTCCATAGCTTAGTGCAGTACCACAGAGTTAATGCATTTCTCCCTGTTAAATGTGATGCAATAAATGATTTAATAACCAAATTAATGCTTAATCACAAAGAATAAGTTATTAGAATTAAGTGACAATTTATTAAAAAAGAATTCCCTAGTAACTACTGCTGATATTTCTGTTCAGGAGGATCTCGGGAGAGGAGAGTAAGGCCTTGGGATGCCAGCAACGTGGGAGGCTTTCTGGTATTGTCAGTTTACTGAGGGAAGACTTAACAGGGCAGTTCTACTTCTTAGTCCCTTCTAGAAGATTTTACACACATTGTTCTGTACATGCAGTTCACCCCAGTGGGATGTTTAGGTCCAACAGATAGTAAAGGAGTTGCTCTTAAAAACAGAACTCTTGTTGGAGAGTTTGCTCTGGTATCTAGTCTTTACCTCATTATGTGCAATCTCAGTCTTTTCGGGCTCTGTGGGGTTTTCATCTTGCAAGAAAACTCGTGATTCCCTTTTTCCTCTACATTCATCAGATCTTACCTCCCTGAATGATGACTTAATTCCAACTATGAATATATTTTAGAGCATGCACTGCAAAAACCAGTACAGTGCTGAATACTGCAGCAAGAGAACAGAAACCTGTAATCTCCATAGTAATACTCTTTCTTTGCAAAAGAAGGTGGTAGTTTGTAGCGGTCCTTGTAAACTGAATGACTTTTTGATGCATCCATTTTTCTCTTGTTTTAGGTGTTTGGAAATGCTCCTCCAAGTACAATGACAGAAAAATTTTCTGACCTCCTGCAGTTTACTACTCAAGTGTCACGATTGATGGTGACTGAAATTCGACGGAGAGCATCGAATAAGTCCACAGGTATTGTATGGGGTACAAGTTTGGGCTTTGTGAGATGCGCATTACGAATTTCAGATCAGTTGGAATACTATGAGCTGCCGTCCACAGCAACTGTGCCGGCTCAGAAATCGAAGTCTTTGCAGCGAAAATGTGTTGTCTTCCGTTTCTTTGGGCTGAGAGAGAGAGGAGAAGGCTAGAGTTTTCCTCCCTGGGTT
>NW_009604313.1:0-5076 GCF_000690535.1 Cariama cristata | reverse complement strand
GGAAAGAGAGAGGAGTAAGCTAAGTTGCATCACCTACTAGTAGGAGACCAGGAACATGCATGTGGACAGCTGGTGTATCTTGTCTGAGGTGCCTGTTGGTGGTGTGTTTTGTCCTTCAGATATGTTAACATTCCAAAAACATGCATTTTGAATTAGCAATTGGCCTGGAAGCTAATAAGATGTAAAAGTACAGCATGTCCCACATCAGGACTAACACTGCCAGCCCTAGAAAAATGTTAGTGGACCCCTCTTTTGCCCTTTTTTATTAAATGTCAGGGTGAGATTTGGTTCTGTTGAACCCTGAAGGTGTCAGAACCTGACCACATACTGGGAGTTGCCTAATTGAGGACAGTGCACCAAGAAGGCATGTTTCATTAGCTTTCCTCTTTGATTTCCTCTTCTGAAGAGGAGTGCTTCTGAAAAGTATCAAGTTTTTGTCTGCTAGATAATTTTAATGTCTGTGCTGGCTTCTCAGTTTGGATTTGGTGGTAAATAAGGAGATAGCGGGCTGTAAAAGGCTGTGCAAATTATTACGCATGAAGTCAGGAGTCACAAACTGTGCCAATTACAGTTTCTTTCCATTTTAAGTAGAGTGACTAACAGTGAAACATTCCAGATGGCTAAACAGATATCGTAGACAAAACCTGTTCTGTATGAGTAAACAGGCGCAAAATGGCTTTTCTTTGGGTATTTAGGGGAAATGAATGTCCAACAGCCGTGCTGGCAGAATGGTGGTGTTCAATTGACCTTTTTTTCTGGGGAACATCTGTTATGCCTGCTAGTCAGTTGGATTCTGCTAAGAATGGCCATTTTTGTGTGTTTATTACTTAAGCTGTACCTCTGCTCGTTGCTCCAAGATAATCCAGTTGTCGTCCTTGAAGCCTCACAAGTCAGAGGTAGATTTTGGTGGTGGTGTGGTGGTGTTTGGGGGTTTTCTTGTCTTCTACTCTACTTGGAACCTTAACCACAATGACTTAAAAGACAGTTTGATGTTCTTCTAAGCTTTGATGTAATGAACACGAATGCTTTTATTAAAAGAGAAAGCAGTAATTTCCTCTGTTAATCAAGATTGCTATTGCTTCGGTCAGTAAACCCTTTTCAGACATCAGGTAAGGTAGATCCATATTCTCCAATTGCATTGTGACTCTTGGTGAGACCGGGGAGTTGCAGTTTGCTCTCCAGAAATGACCAATTAAGAAGCTGTTAAAACTCATAGTTTGCAGACTTCTGTGTTAAACTGTTTAGAGCTAGATACACATTTCCTGTGATAGTGAAAAACTAATAGAAATTCCTGGCTTTTTAGAATACACTTTATGTTAAAGACATAATATTGTGTCTGAATTGTGAAGGTTCTTGTATTATTACTATTTTTTTTAACCTTCCATTCTTTTTGTGTACCAAACAAAAAGGTACAGCATATCTTAATGGCTATTAACAGATAATTACATCTCCTAGCGTGTTTTTAAAAGTTAAAAACTTCAGTAACAACTATATGCAGGAAATATCTCTGGTATTATCCAAGTGCAAATTCCTGATAGTGTGAAATGTTCCGTTTAAGTCAACAAAATTACTGAGCTTGTTTTAGAGACAAGCATCCATACAAATGTTATCAAAAGTCAACTTTAGATAGTTAACAAAAGGGAAGAACTTTTACAAGAACTTACTTTCTATCTGTGAAGAGATAAGTGCATTGGCAATATTTTACATGTGGCAATGTGGTATGATTAAATCTTACCTGTTGGTGTGCTGGGTGTTTTTTTGGTTTTTGTTGTTTTTTCTCCATCTCATAATGGAGCACAGGACAATTTTTTTTTTCATCAGGCCTTTGAATATTTATGCTGATAGCTATGTGAGTAATGCCTGCCATCATGGAGGCATATCTCAGTTATTCTTGGCAGACTGTAGTAGTTTTCTCAGAACAGCGTTTTGTGATTCAGTAGTAACTGTGCCAGCACCCTATCTTAAGTAGTCTCTGAACATTGCCATTGTAGTTATGTGTTCAACTACAATTTTAACTGTCTTATTTCTCTAGTAGGGTTGTAACTTTGGATTAAGAAAAACGAAACAGTTAAAATTGAGTTAAATTATCTTGTACGCTCAAGTCTTTGCTGTACAACTGATAATTTGCAGGTGACAGCAACAACCATATCTATGCGGATTAGTGCATGGTTTCCCTTGCCCTGGGGTATCTAGTCTGTTTTAGAAGATGACGGGGTCATGGTTGAGATAGCTCTATATACTTGAGATTTTTAGCTGCCAAATTTTCCACAAATAAATTCAATTTTGTGTCTGAATTCATCAAAAAGTGGTGGTAGTACTATGCTAAAATATACGTTCAAGCATCTCTTTCTAGTGTAGTCTCAGTTCTGAAATGAACCTTTCTTTTGGAAGCAAGTGCATCTGGCTCAGGGCTGAAAAAGATAGACTATTTAAAAAAGGGACAGCGACAGCTGGAATCTTGATAGAATAAATGTGGCTACCTAATGGCTCCTTTGGCTACTGATGCTGGAGGGGAAGCAACTTTTGTTTCACGTGTTTTTCAAAAGACATGCCTTGGATGCAATTGGTTCCTCTGTGATTTTGCAAATATTTCACCAGCGTGTCCTAGGGTGCTTGGCACAGTGTCATAATTTAGACCCAATGCACAGGTAAGCGTAGAGTAGGGAATGTTATTTCAGGTGATCCCTCTGGTACAGACTTGTGTCCAGCTGGGCTGATGCGTGGTGGAGCATGGTCCCCAAAGTCCTCTGTGTGGAGGTGGCTGGTGTGCAGGCAGGTGGGAGAGCTCCCCTCTCCATGTCACTGGTGCCCCAAGCTGAATAGCCTGGGACCTTTTGGTTTATCATTTCAGTGATGAGTACCCGTACCTTGTACATGAGAAATCCCAATTACTGAATAGTTTCACGTTGCAAACGTAAAGGTGAGTGCATAAAGCTGCCCTCCCCGGATCAAACTGTGAGCCTGCGTAGCTGAGTGGTGGGTTCCCGGCTGCAGTCACCAACAAACAGAAAGCAGGGAACGGGGCAAGTACAGAGTACACCTTTCTCTTTCGCTCTTCGCACCTCGTATTTCAGCAGTTGAAGGTGTGCAAGCCTGTGATTTGGTACCTTATAGTGGTTTTTCCATGTTTACTAAAATTGGTTTCTAACTCCGTCCAATGTCTGCATCACCGAATGACGTACTGGCAGCTCCTATTATTTAATGCATTAGGATATACAAACACTTGATATGACAGGGAGGTTCAGCGTGATTCCCTTAGTGATGGGCAATCCTGCAACCTGGAAGATCGTTCCCCAGTCAGAGTATGAATAAGTGGTTGTGGGGACAATCAGTGAAGGCTGTGCAGAAGGGTAGAAAATTGAAGAACAAGAAAGCAGAACGGTTCATCACAGGGCTGGAACATTTTAACCTCCTTTCAAGGTCAATTTCAAAAGTTTGGAGTTTGGGGTTTTTGTTTGTTTTGTGGTTTTGGTTTTTTGTTGGTGGGTGGGTGTTTTTTTGTGATTTCATACCTGCTGGTCTGTGTACATCACTGCTTTATGCACCCTTTAAATTCAGTTTAGTTGTGTCTTGCTTCCTTGATTTCAGTCAAAGTTTCATTCCACATTTGCAACATTCTCTGGATGTATTTGTCTCAGTATTTACTATTTAATGCTGAATGTATTTTTACCATACCTCTAGACTGTTCAGCTAATCCCTCCTACCTCCAGAAACAACATTCAGTTATTGTTTATACCCTCTGAATGTTGTGGTGGTTTGGTTTTTTGATTTTATTGGGGGGGGGGTTGTTGTTGTTTTGAGGGTTTTTGTGGGTTCCACTCCTCCCCTTTCTTTTTCTTCCTCTTAATTTCACTGATTTACCGAAACTGTTTCACCAGTAAAAGTGTTTTTAACCTCTTCAGGCATTTCTCTAACAGATCTGCTGAAAGACTGACATTATCTCATCTTCAAACCACTTTGGGAGACAAAATTGATAAACATTCATCATCATTATCATAATGTTAACCATTGCAGAAAACCACATCAGTGGTTTGTATTTGGCCTCTGACAATGCCTACCTTTATTCTTGTTGAAATTCCATTGGTCTGCAAACTCTGCTTTTATTGTTCCTTTTTATTGCTGTTTACCTCTTACCACATCAGCAGAACTAATTTTATGTTTGTCTTGTAACACTAACTCATGTAATTTTGTTCAAGTGCATCTCGCATTTTGGGTAAGTTACCGACGATAGTTAAAGGAAGCTTCTTATCTTCTAAAAAGTAGCCTTTCGGGCTCCTCCCATAATGAAGTCTGAAGTTTGTCCGATAGAGTTAACTTGTAATGTCTGCTTCGCTTTGAAGAGTTGCGGATCTTTCTTGCTAAAAGTGGACTTAAGGGCTGCTTTCAGACTTTTTTTAGTATGTTAGTTAACTTTTCTTCTCTTGAGAAGGGAGTATGTTGGAAATGATCTCACATGCGGTGACTACACCTGTCTTGGTTTTTTTCGTGATATGTATATACATGTTTTTCCTGTCCTGTGGGTGACTTTGCTTTACAAGGTGATTCTCTTTTGAATTTATTGAAATTGCTCTGAAAGGGAAGCAGCATCCTATCAGCGGGAGTCAGTTCTGATCAACAACTGCTCTATCTTGTTGCTTTTGGTTAACCTTCAATTTATTTTTGAGGCTCTTTACCAGATCTTATGCAAGACAAGCGTAGTGCAATGTAGTGCCTTTCCAAGAGATCCTAGAAAGCCTGTTCTTTCATCGGCTGGGTTAGTGAGGCTAAGTGCTGGCAGAGTTGATTTGGTTATCTTTGGATGAGCAGCCCTCCGTTTCTGCACACTGCAAAGGCGTCAGCCACTTCAGATCTGCGGTTTGTGACGACAGCACTGCACTGTTCCTGATGATTGAGGGAAGGCTTTTTGCCATCCCATTTTTGTTTGGGTTGCTACTTTTCCCTTACTACCTAGGCAGTTGCAACGATTCGTATTCTTTAACTCTAGGTATCTGACTGTGTTTCTAGGCATTCCCTGCGAGAAGTAGTAGAGACTTCTCGAAGGCTCGATTAGAGAAGGGATCCCTGACCTCAGCTTGC
>NW_009604312.1:10572-20074 GCF_000690535.1 Cariama cristata | reverse complement strand
TTCGTGTTGTGAGAAAGTGGTGGAAACAAACGAAACTCTGTTGGTGTGAAGGTTTCTGCACGACCGGAGAAGGCCCCTTCAGGGGCTCCATCGCGATGGCGCATTCGACGTCGGGGGCCTTCCTACCCGCCTCTGCCTGCAGGCCGGCCCGTCTTTACCCAAAACGGCTTTAGGTCCTTGCCGCAGCCCCCCGATTCCCGCTGGGGTCACTGAAACGTCGCCGGCTCCAGAGGCAGGGGCCGGGCCGCGGGGGTGGGTCACCTTCAGCCCCGAGCGAGTTCGCCCATTACCCCAGAGGGTGCTTGGGTGTTTTTTGAGCCAGATGCCAACAGATACTGGAGTAGCAGGCTAATACGGTTTGTTGGGAATAGAGTTTGGTGTGTTAAGGTAAGGTTATTGCCTCGTTCGGCTCTAATTTTAAATTCCCGGGGCTTAAATTCGTCCCTTACTAATACACGCATAATTTTCACGCTGCCCCTGAGAGCTCTGGGTGTCCGTGTCAGCAGCACAGTCTCGTCCTCAGAACGGCTGCGAACTCTTCTTATTTGCAAATTATTTAGGTAACCGTGCCTGCAAGCCTAACTTTAAAAAGCGGGAAAACTGTTCTTCAGACAAATAAAAGCGGGCCACGTCCCCAGCTGGCGACCGACCGCCTGTGCCACGGCTGGGCCAGATGCGGTATTGCTGAGCTCTGGTCTTGTCTTTCTGGTCAGCGTTACTTTGATTTTCTCCGTTTCCTTCTCAGATTTCTGTTTTAGATGCACCTTGTATCTTGTATGGTCACGTGTCAAGCATCGGTTTGCGTTGAAAAGGAGGATGGGTACCTCTCAATGGAAATTTTCTGTCTTTGGAAGATGTCTTTGAAAAATGAACTGTAGTAGGTGTGTTTGTGATCAGTGATGAGGGAATAAGTTGGAAGGCATACCTGTAGGTGGGGAACAAGTTTTCTCTATCCTGAACATTTAGATATTTGTAAGTGGTATCGAATGTTTATGTACTCCTCGCGATGCCCTGAAATGTTTGAAATTGTGGGGAGAAAAATCTGCCCTCTTGCTATGATCTGAGCAGCCTTCTCTTCTGTTCCCAGTGTGAAACGATCGCCCTGATTACCAGAGGGATTCGTCTCATTAGTTGTTTCTCAGGACAGGTTGAGGAAGCGTAGCAAGGAGGAGACACATACAGACTTTTTTCCAATGAAACAATCAGTTTTATGTACCATAATTTAACTGAAAAAAGTGCTGTTGGGTTGTTTTATATATGCACAGATATATATATATATATATATGTATTAAAAAGTGCGGAAGGAACTTCTGCTTTTGATTAAACATTTACCGATAACAGTATGTCCGGCTTTTCTCCAGCCATTTTCCAGGCTAAGAGACCTTGCAGACTTAGAGCTTTCTACACCTCAGTGAACAGCTGCTGAATAAAAAAGCTTTGTGATCCGCTTCAGTGAAACACTTCTACCCCACCACAATTCGCTTTATTTATTTTTCCTCTTTTTTCCCCCGTCTCATTCACTACCTCTTTTTTTTTTTTCACAGTGCTGCCATACTCAGGAATAGAACGGCTCCCTGCAGAGAGTATTTTGACGAGCTAAAATGAAATCCTGCTGTCCCGTGCTGTCAGGGAGCTGTACCTTTGGTGCTCTCTGAGCTGTACCCATCAAGGAAGCTTCATTCACACTTTCATTTAAGAAAAAAATTTGGTTGACGTTTTGCTTCAGGAAAATTTCCAGTTTGCAAATGTTACATGCAAAATGAGCTACAAAAGGATAGATACTCTGCTGGTGTCATTCCGTTATTCAACGCAGCTTTGCCGAATACACACCTTTTGAGGAACTGGCCAGTTATTTTTATTCCTATGCAACTGCAATGCTTTCATTTGCCCTAAAATTATATATTTTTTTTTACAATTCCTTAGATGAGGTTTCCAATATGTTCTGCAGATTTTTATCCTGTGTCCATGTAACTTTTTTCCTCTGTGACTTGAATGCTAGTTATTTAATACTTACATACTCTACGTAGTCCAAAAGAGGGGAAAAGGTACAACAGGAGAGTATCCAAACTGCTTTATAGTTCCAGTGCCCATATACTTTAAGAGCCTATGTAAATCCTAACGCTAGCGCTTTCGCTGTGTTTAGATAAAAAGCATAAGATTTATATAGTGTGTTCTTTCCATTTCCTGGGGAACGGTTGCTGTCTGTCGCAGATAGTTTTGTCTTCCTATACAGTGCATGAATATTGTATAGTTAAAGCAAATGTAGATGCTATTTCCAAAGAAAACACAAAAAAAAAAGGGGGGGAAGGGGGGTTTGGCCACGTATAGGAGTTTTACTAAATATTTTGCTTTCATTACATAATGCAACCATCCTCTCAACTTGTACATCTTACAAGCATCTCTGCAGTCCGGTCTTGTAGCAATAGGCAGAAAACCGAACTCCAGGACAAAGCTGAGAACACAACCAACAAAAAACCAAACCTGACCTATTGGGAACCTCTTTCTTGTAGAGAGTAAAGGCAGCCACACTGGAAGTTGAAAATAAGGATGCAGCTTCACAGCGTGCTGTAACGCAGTCTAAGAAAACTGGGCCCCCAAAGCACAAAGGTTGTTGCCATCAGTGCCGCTCCAGACCAGAAGATCTCACTGTAACAGTTGTGTAGCTTCCAGGAACCCTCCTTAAAAAAGCTCCATGAGAACCAGGCGGGCACTGCACCAACAGTTTGCCAGCAAATTCTGTTTTCACGGAATTGCTTTAATTCCTGGCATATGCCTGTCGCTAATCTAAGTGATTCCCCACTGAGACTACTTTGTACAGCTCCTAGTGCTTCCGCCAGAAGGAAAACTCTCTTTCGGCACATGTGGTAGAGCTGCCTGCCTAGAGACTCCAAGGGCCTTTAAGTAGGGCCAGGGACCCCGTGGGTCCCTGTTCAGGTCTCGGCTTTCTTTCTGTGCAAGGCACACAGATAATCCGTCCACTCCTGACCCAAGAGGAGCTCTCTGTTCTCAGCTAATGAGCTGTGGAGAGAGGGAGGGCAACAAAACGTCCGCAGTGGTAACCAGGTGCGACTGGTACCGACGGAACTTAGCATTGGTGCGTTACAAAATAGAAGAAATAATAGAAGGCTGTTGCTTTCATTTTGGTTCTGAGGATGTGTTACGAATGTATAACTGTAACCGTTATTTAATTTTTTTAAAAACGACCCTTGATAGCAATATATTCACCCCTATGAACAAATAACACACGGCATTACGAAATATTGTTACTGATATATCTTAACTGTGAATATCATAGGTCGATGCATGCTGGTACTTTTGATTTTGAAGTCACTTGCTGCAGAAAAGGAGAAATTGAAGGACAGGTGATAAATCGTCAAATGGCGCAAAGGTACTTGAGCAGCCCCATTTTTTAAACAGCTACATGTTATTATTGATAATTTAAGTCATCTGTGAATATAGTCCTTTGAAACAATTTTGCCTGCCTATGTAAAGGGAAAAGAAAGAAGAGTATCTTGTAACATGGGGTTTGCTGATTTACTGAGTAAATGTTTAGGCTTTACTTTCTGTGGCAGGCTCTGGTTCCAGCTCCTCGCATGTATCAGGTCCATGCAAAATTCTGATCTTCAGGTTTTTTGTTGTGTTTTGTGTTTTTTTTTTCCCCTGAGGTTGGCAAGTAAAGCTTGGAAATGTATTGACAAACCAGAGAAGTTTGTTAGACAGCAACAATAGCTGCTGTCTTTTGTTTTGACAAAAGTCTACCATGACATGTTGGGAAAACACTTCATTTCATCACATGTGAATAGAAATCCTGTTGGGAAGCAGCAGACACATTTCTAATCAAGTCTTGTTCTAAGCTGATAAGACTTGGCTAGAGGAGGGGTTGAAATTGAGCATCAGAGGTCAAAAGTCTTTTAAAGTGCTCTCCATAGCAATAACTTACGCATGACATACAGCCTTCAGGCACCCGCTTATTTAGGAGCTGCTGAGTGCTGGCAGTCTGTGAAGACCCTTACCTGTTCATGGCAAAGAGAATAAAAGACCATTAATCACATCTCTCTATTGCATTTATTGGAAAAGGAATGAACTTCATGCTTGTTCGGCTCTCCAGTCTCATAGGCAATACTACGAGGAGTAGTGATTTTTGAGATGTTTGCTCTCTAGGAGCTGACCAAGGCCATCAGCCTGTAGCATATAAACCTCTCCTCAGGCTTGGCTCACCAGCCACGTTTACTAGTTCTCTGCTGGTAACCTAGAAACTGCCGGGTGGTTTGCCATGAGCAAATACGTACGGCTCTGCTTTTTAGCATGAAATACAGAATTATCTGCAACTGCTTCTTTCTAAAAAGGAAAGAGGAAGGGGTTCCACTTAATCTCTTTTTTAGTGTTTAATATCGGTGTATTTTAGCTCCTTTTTATACCGACTGCAAAGGAATGAATGTTGCTTTTATCCATATACAGAACAGAGTGGGCCGTGGAGAAAGTGTGGAAAAGCTGCTGTTGGATTACAAGAACAGATCCCACAGCACTGGAAAGTTTTTCTGTACCTCGTCCAAACACTTGTGACTCTTTCCAAACCAACTCGTTATACAACCTGTATATATTAGACTCATATATTTTTCACCCCCGAGGACGGGTCGGAGTGCCTGCCTGTGTTTTGTAACTGGAAAATCATGTCTGTGCAACACCATTGGAGTGGCATAACTTTAAAATCCCAGAGTATAAGGTTGGCTATATTAATTCTGCAGACACAAAGTCTTGCACTCCAATAAGGATGCTATGTTTCTTCTTGATATTATAAATAAATGCTCTGCACTTTCGGTTTTAGATTAAACGGTGTGTTAGATTAGATTGGAAGTAAGTACAGGCATATGGTGGAATGAAAGAAACGTCAACGAATACCGACTAACCTGTTGTAACAAGAAGTTTGTCTCTCTGGCCAGGCCCTTACAAGACAGTAAAAGGTGCTAGGTGAAGGTGCTGTGTATTCAGCAATTACTTAAATGGCATTATGCTTAAAAACCTAAATACTAGAATCCACAAGTGAACCAGTTCTGCTGAAGAAAATGGAAGTTTCGCTTTGCAAAGGTACTTCTCGCGTCTTTGCACGCATATGCAGCTTGAGAGATTTTTGTGGATATGCTTAAAACAGATATGAAAGTAACTGAGGTTTAAGTATGATTAAATATGATTAAAGCATTTTTGAAAGTATGATTAAATATGATTAAAGCATTTTTAAATGTCTGTATTGTTATGAATATTGCAAGTTGTAATGGAGAAAAGTTTTCCTTTTTAACTAAATGCAAGCTCAGAATCTAATACACTCTCTAAGATGAAGTTGTTAATCTTTTTAAATCTCACACTGAAAGTCCCAAAGAATGGCTTTCATTGGGGTTTTTTTCCTTCGGTACAGAAATCCTCATGAGGTTAAATAGATTTACCATGTTCTCCTACCATCCTGGGAGCATCAAGTGAATGGAGACATTTTACAGTAGATTTTTTCCTGTGATAATATTTCACATGAATGAAGTTAACCCTCATTTTTAATAATAGGCTAAACATTGTTTTCAGTCTTTTTTTAGAGACATTTTACAGTAGATTTTTTCCTGTGGTTAACCCTTATTTTTAATAATAGGCTAAACATGGTTTTCAATCTTTTTTTTAAATCGTATCGATAGCAAGACTGCAATGGGCATAGAAAATAGCACAAAATTAATCATCTGTCTTGGCAAGCCCATACCAGTAACAAAAATAAAGGTTGCAGTTAAACATTTATTCTCACCGCTGCTCCTATAGCTAAAACAGAATAAATGATGAAAAATAAAACTATCCTTGTTGGTGTTAATTGTTGCATTTTCTGAGTTTCCACAGGTGACAGGCTCTGACAGGAGATATCCAGAACTGCTTTTTGTAGGTTGTACCGGTTTAAGATGGTTACAAGGAAGAACAGACAATGCAGAAAAAAGCATTATGACTTCCAACCAAAGCATGACACGCGCTCACCTTTTATTTCTTTTTCCTTCTTAGAAAAACATTGTTATAGAAAGAGAGAGAAGGTTTTGAAACCTGATAAAAAGGAAGTGAAAAATAGGGTAAGAAATCAACAAAAATAAAAAAAGATTCTGTGATCTTTAAAAATAGGAGAATTGAGCAGACATTGAAGCACATAGCAATGGGTCACGTTGGGTGCAAAAGAGTTTGGCGGAACATTCAACTTCTTCTGACTTTATCAGGAGCTAGGAACAATATTTTGTGTTTAATCCAACTCACGGCTCCAAGTTGCTCTGTAACATTGGACTGGGGAGGGCTGGGCTCGTTTTCCCTAAGCTGGCTGGAAGAACCAGGTACCACTCCAGCTGACCCACACTGTGCAATGTAGATGCTTAAAAAGTAGTATTTTGCACAAGGCATCACAATTGTTATCAATCACACAACTTTGTGTGGAACTTCCTACAGCCAGGTATTGCTAAAAATATGATTTAGAGTGTTTCAGAGCTGATCAAATTCTGGGTAATAAAAGCAACATCTGCATTTATGATGCATAAAAAATTCGTACATAGGTGCTCAGCCTTTATGCTTCTAGTTACAAAATGGTCTGACAGTTCTGTGGGAAGGTTCCTCCTATCCTACCGCTGCTGGGTCAATTATGGAAATTTAAAAGAAAATCATAAACATCTGCTTCAGACAGTTTTATTTCAGAGAAAAAAATGGTATTAACAGAGAGTAATTTTAGTACATAGAAATATTCCTAATGTACATTTCTGTCTCCAAATACACATATACGCATCAGCACAAATAGAGAAAGGTGTTGGGGAAAAAAAAAAAAGGAAAGATACTGTGTATTTGTTTGGCTATGACTTAGAGTGATAAGCTATTGATCACTTAAATCATGTTCTAAAACTTAGTACTACAAATGAGTTATTTAGTGTAACAGTCTAATTAAATGAACTTTCAAGAAAGATGTTAAATATCTTTTAGAATCAGAGACTTTTTTTTTCTAAAACTACAAAATTCCTTTTTTAAGTAAGCATAAGGTTAGAAGAAATATGTCAGGCACTGCTAGTAATTCATAGTAGTTATTTTAGCTAATTATACCGACTAACAATGTGGATAGTGTGGAAGTAATAAACATATTATTCTCTTGAAACTTTCCTTAGGTAAGTGTGTACATTTCTTTTGGTATTTCTAGCTTGAACAATAATTCCTAAGTTGTATGTAGGGATATGTAACTGCAAGACTATAATGGGAACAGTAAGGTAAATCTACAGCTTCATAAATCAAGCCTAATCAGGGTCAAGAAACCAGTCAGAGCCACGGGACAGTCCCATGGCGTGGTGGCCGCCTGCCCTGGGCTCCCACGGGCGAGGCCGTCTCCATCAGCCTGAGCCTCCCTTCTCTGAAAGGGAGCGCTGGCAACCTCGTCTCCTCTTTGTCCCGTCGTTATCCAGGCGCTCATCCTCTTCTCGAACTCCTAATGCATTTCACTCTTGGAAAAGAACGAAAAAAGAGAAAGAAGGAGACTGTTGCTGGAGGAGTGCCCTACTGAGCCTTGCCGGCTCTTAGTCCATAAAAGACGGGTGGTCTCTGCCAAAGAGGGCTGGAAAGGGCGAGGGGGTGGGTGGCTGATGCAGGCTGGGGGAGACCTGGGCCAGGGTCTTCCGTTCCCTGGCTGGTTTGGTCGGTGGGATGCTGGGTGAGCTGACTGGGGTAGCAGAAACGGCCAGCGTTTGGCGTGACGGTGAAAAGCCTTGTCCAGCTCCGGGTTTGGAAGGCGACTGCGGGTCTCTGCCCTCGGGATGGGATCTTTCTCGCTGGATGTCCGTGGGACAGCGGCCACCCTGAGCCCACAGGTACCCCGACACCACAGCCCAGCGAGGCACGGCAATGCAGGCACGTCTTGGGCTCTAGCCCAAAACTGTTCCCCAGGAATGTGTCAATGTTGGAAGTGTCTCCTGCGTTGCCTTACTTACACCTTAAACCATACGGTCTGAGAGCTTGACAGAGTTTCTACTCCAGACATAGTTCACAGCCTAAAAGAGCATTTTAGCACCTGTCTTACAGGCAGACGGGGCTGGTTTTGGAACTCGCCCTTAGTGTCAGACTTACAAAGCTGTTCAGGGGATTAACCCCTGTTGAGCATCTAGGCTTTAAAGGAGATAATGGGTCTTGTGCTGGGGAGCACTCACTGAGGCAGAGTGTCAGCTACTGTAAATAAGTACCATTGATTTGAACTTTTGCGCAGCTCAATAACTTAGAAGGTTTAGACGAGCATGATGCAGATAAGGTTTAAAAATAAATTCTAAAAAATCAGAGCCCTGGTTCCCAGATGTCGTTATGATTACAAAAGAATCAACACCGTCCCTCCAAAACAAAAAAAATCTGATAGTGAGATCAGTTCTCTGAAATCTTTTCTTTTTCTGAAGTGAAGGTTTCTTAGTTGGATCTCTCAGGAGTAAGCTAGAATCCACCTCTCATCAACCTAACAAATGCTGGTGGCACCTGTACTTCACTGCTCTGCCTGCGTTGTTGCTTCGGTCCTCTCCTCCTGTCCCCTAGTCCTGGGGTAAGACCTGGGTGGGAGGGAGGTGGTCGCGTTGCACAGCACAGTTAGAACAAGCTGGTTTTGAGTGGTCCTGAAAAAAATTTAGGTGCCTAAGAGACAAGGTGCCTGGGAATTCAGGGCAGGTGGAGGTCAGAAAGAGGGTTAAGTGCCGGGGTTTGGAGGGGTCCAGCTTCTCGTGTTCCTTGGTGGGTCCCAGCCCTTGAAGCAGGCTGATTCCTCACAGAAACGTTGTCTTACCCCAAGATGCTCAGCCGAGGGAGAGCAGAAGCCGAGCGGACTGAGCAGTACCATGAGCCTATTACAGACTCAGAGAAGTTTCTTTAAGCTAGAGGAACATACTTGAGGTGAATAAAGAAAATAACAGGCAGTAATGTATGTTGGTGTTCTAGCTTTCAGTGTCTTTCATCGTCAGTTTTGTGTTCACCTTGTTGAGCCAAACTCTGGTGACTGCCTCTCCCGCATTCAGAAATCCCAGCAAGGACTGATTACAAGTCTTTTTTTTTTTTTCTGATTTTTTTTTAAAAGAGATGTGAATTTATGCCCTTAAAGACTTAGTAGTAGTACTAATCATGGAATTTTGCTTTGAACATGGGACTTCAACATCTACCTTTTTCACCCAGCATGAAAGATGAATTTTATTATTATGGAAAAGAAATCTTTTTTTACTTTTCTTAAAATCTCATAGATTCATTTTCTGGTTACACAGAAGGTGATTAACCAGTGATTCAAGACTCAGTTTTTTTAATGATAATTTGCTTTATTGTGTTTATTTCTTTTCAGGAAAGTTTCTAAGGCCTTAAAACAACAAAGGCAGAATTATCTTGCAGAATTATCTTACAGCATGCTGAGCTGGTTGCTATCCATAGTTGTATCGTGTTAGTTCCTTCATTATTCCCCCCCCCCCCCCCTCTCTTTTTTTTTTGTGGGGGTGGCAGGCGCTCG
>NW_009604312.1:0-10557 GCF_000690535.1 Cariama cristata | reverse complement strand
ACGTAAAATTTCCAAATTACTGTTGAAGAACTTTACTCAAAAGGAACTGAAAGTTTCTAAAAGGAAAAGGCAAATCTATGACAAATACTGAAAATAAACAGCAATAAACAATGGTTTGTACTATTTTACACTGGAAAGTCTATTTACGTAATCCAAACTCTGCATAGCAAACAGGCTCTTACTGGGTCCCATCCTGCCAGACTCATAAAATATTTAAAGAATTTTAATATTACATTTCAAATTACACTTTTGGAAGTTTCTCTTGTGTGTAGCGTTTTGGGTTGTTTTCATTTATGTCAGTCTCCTGTTCAGCTGCTGTTCACTGATACTACCATGGTACAAAAATGAAGCTGGTTTGGGGTTGTTTTTTGAAAAAAATAATACATTGTTCTTATTCTGCTATGTGTGATGCAATTTTCCCTGTGGACTATCCTGGTAGAAGTAATATGTCTATGGAATTTGAATTAAAACAGATTAAATACCTGCAAAGATGTGCACTACAGATTTTTTTTTTTCTTCCTCAGATCTCACATATAAGCAATTATTTTAAAAAAAGAAGCTAAAAGTACTAAAGGAGGCAAGAAATAAGGGCATTACCAGGAATAATCAAAAGAATCTGGTACTCCAGGTACCTAACCTCAACCTCTCCCCCTTGTTTACCCTCAGCAAAGTAGGGATGTACTTTGACTGTCTCTGCAAGCAGTGACACAGTACCGAATTCTCAGCCTATGGGTATTTCTGTATCAAGGTTCCAGCTGAGAACTTCAGTGTAATCAAATTCATTACATTATCATCTTGGCATTGTAATATAAATGGGATCATCAAAGAAACGGTCCAGTGCTACGGGGTTTTATTTGCAACACTGTGCACACCTGAGAATTACCTGCTATGGCATTGGATAACTCGGGAAATAAACCGACTTAGTAGTAGTGCCGTTCCGTGTGTGCCCATCCACTTCACACACAACCATTTATATAGCTGAAAACCTTCAGTAAGTGAAAGAGAAAAAAAAAAATCCTTGCAATATGTACGTGTCCTTGTTCAAGGGTACACAAAACCAAAAGGAGATGTTTTCTAACGGTGTATGACATCGTAAACAATCTAAGTCTTCAGTGAGAAGTTGAAGGACGCTTTGGTTTCGGATTTTAGATTTTCAGCTGAAGTGTAGGATAAACCACACGATGCTATAGTTGCTCAGATAGTTCAGAGAAGCCTTGTGTCCACGCTACTCTCAGAAGAACCTCGACCCCTATTTTCCTGTGCACGTGAAGAAAGGTTTCCACCGGAGATGGCTACGCAAAACGTGCTTCTCACTGCCCGGCTGCTGCTGCTCCCTCCTGCCAGCCACCTGGAACCGGTACCTGCCCTCCGGGCAGACTCGTGGTGCCTCCCCCACCTCCCCCTGCCCCCCAAAAACCCCCAAACAACCCATATTCCGCAACACTTGTACTAACGTTTCAAGAGAAAAGGGGAATCGAGCGTAGGTGGTCCAGGCACACGGTTTGTGATGTGCCGACGTGGATGATTACCGGCCGTCACGGTAACGCCTTCAGCTACGCGGGGTGTGTCTTCAGTGATGCAGCAGATTTGTAAAAGGCCAAAAGATGTGTAGATCCTAATTCTCAGGTCTGCCGCCTTGTTCTGTTTGTTTAAGGACTTTTTTTTTTTTTGGTCTGTTTGTTCAATTTCTGTGTGGTTTCTTCTGTAGGTTTCAGCAGAACATATATATATATGCACACATACAGCTACATCTGTATGTGTATTGTTTTGTAAATGTTCTCAATCACGCTTTCTCCTGCTTTGCATCATTTGTTCATGTATCTTCCATGTTCTCATCTATTTTTTGCGCAACTAAACCTGATAATAAATTATTATTAACTATAACCTGACGGTGACAGTCTTCACGTTTTGTTTTCTCCTGGGCATGGGGGGAGAGGTGGGGGGAAGGAGGGAGGTCGGAGAGCAGGGGCTGCACCCTTCCATCCCCAAATAGAAAGCACTGAAAAAAAAACACGGTGAGCGGCAAGAAGCCTGGAAACGCAGAGAGCTGTCAGATAGCAAGCTTCTGTTCGTACTTTTAAATCTAGGTTCAAGAGTCCCTGATAAATTTGCTTTTGTCAGCTGAATAGTACTGTTTGCCCAGCAGCAAAATAACACCTCCTGTGTAGAAAACCGTGGGTGATTATTATTCTGTAGAGCTCTCAATCTGAGATGCAAAAATCATGGACGTGGACAACATGGAGCACATTTTGTTTCGCACCCTGTCGCGCGGGCTGCTCAGACGCGTGCGCTTCTCAGCCCAGGTTAACTTTATGTAAACACGTGCAGCTCCGTTCTGCATATCAGAGCTGTTCTAAAACCCTTGCTTAAGAGTACACCTGCCGAGTAAAAACATTTAAATTGCAGAAGTAGAAATAAACTTCAATTCTACATATGACTCAAAGGGTACGTGCCAGGTACAACACAGATACACCTGGTGTAAGCTGGCCCAGGCTGGCTGGCCAGCCACAGCAGCCCAGGCAGTGCTCAGCACAGCCCGCCTGAGCTTCCACATCTCACCAGAGCAAAGAAAATGAAGTCTAAGGGGCAAATATAAGGTCTGCGCTTTGGTTACTTCATTCTTAAGAAGTCTAATCGTCTTTTCATAGGTTTGTGAGAGACCTTTTCCAATTGACGTAAATCGCCTCTGTCTCCTCAAGTGATGGTTCTTCTCCTCTTCTCTCTGTGTTCTGTGTGCCATGAAAATTGGATATCCCGTAACTGTTAGCAGGCTAGAACAACATAAAAAAAAAAAAAAAAAAAAAAAGTTGAGGGACTTTTCTCAAAACAGCTATAGGTTTGAAAAAGGAGAAAAATGGCAAATTTTCCTCGTCTGCTGATTTATTATTGGGAAATACTCAACCATCAATCAAAATAGGTTTTGTCTTCTTGTTTTCTACGAATACATTTCAGGTTCACGTCACATGAAAAAAGAAGTTGCACTTCGAATTGGCTTCCCAGTTGTCCCACATCAGGTGCCTGGTAAAGCACGGGTGGAATGCCCCCGTCCCCTCACGTACGCACTTCAGATGCTGAAGTAGTCTTCCTACGGCAATCTTAAAACATAACTCTAAAGTTACTGACCACGCTAAGAATTAGTCATGTCATTAAGACGACCTAGTGTGACGGTGCCTTGGTTAACTTGCATGGGAGGAAAGGTGGGGTTTGAACCACTGGAAGGCTGCGCTGCCATTCAGCGAGACCTGGGCAGGCTGGAGGGTTGGGTGGAGAGGAACTTGTTGAAGTTCAACAAGGGCAAGTGTAGGGTCCTGCACGCCGGGAGGAATAACCTCATGCACCAGTACAGGCTGGGGATTGACCTGCTGGAGAGCAGCCTGGTGGAGAAGGACCTGGGAGTGCTGGGGGACAACAAGTTGCCCATGAGCCAGCAGTGTGCCCTTGTGGCCAAGAAGGCCAGTGGTGTCTGGGGGTGCATGAGGAAGAGTGTGGCCAGCAGATCGAGGGAGGTTCGCCTCCTCCTCTACTCTGCCCTGAGGAGGCCACACCTAGAGTGCTGTGTCCAGTTCTGGGCTCCCCAGTTCAAGAAAGACAAGGAACTACTGGAGAGAGTCCAGCGGAGGGCAATGAAGATGATGAGGGGACTGGAGCATCTCCCTGATGAGGAAAGGCTGAGGGAACTGGGTCTGTTCAGCCTGGAGGAGAGAAGGGTGAGAGGGGATCTCATCAATGCTCATAAATACCTTAAGGGCGGGTGTCAGGAGGATGGGGTCAGACTTTTCAGTGGCGCCCAGTGACAGGTGAAGGGGCAATGGACACAAACTGCAACTCGGGCAGTTCCACCTGAACATGAGGAAGAACTTCTGTACTGTGAGGGTGGCAGAGCCCTGGCACAGGCTGCCCAGAGAGGCTGTGGGGGCTCCTTCTCTGGAGATATTCAAAACCCACCTGGATGCGATCCTGTGCAACCTGGTGTAGGTGACCCTACTTTGGCAGGGGGCTGGACCAGGTGATCACCAGCGGTCCCTTCCAACCCCCACCAGTCTGTGATCCTGTGAAGCAAATGGCTAGTCCCTTGCCTATGGTCACCCTAGGAAGAGCTTCCTTCTGCTACAACCAGTGACCCAACAGTCAGAATGAGAGAAATGGAAATGGCAGGAGGTCAAAGGGCTTTATAAGGATATATTGACGTACATAGATCATACCGATTATACAGAGGTGCCGCCTAAGAGGGGGTAGATAGGTGGAAAGGCAGAGTCTCACATCCCCTGTGGGAATGGGATCATTTCCCTAAGCACAGCACACCCTGACCTGGGGTACGAAGAGACAAGGCAGAAGCAGTGAAGGTGGCTCCTACCTTTCCACTTCTAAACTTCAGGCCTTGAATAGAGGGGGAAATAAGGGGGAGGGAAGACTCAGAACTCCAAAATATTGTTACAATCCAAAAAGAAAGGAGAAGCACTGAAACAGCTGTCCCAACATACTGGAGCGAAGCTGAACTAGAAGACATAGGCAAAGACAAAGGTATCACAGGATACAATTTTTTGCCTCAGTTTTACAAGTAGTGACTTGAGGGAAAAAGGCATTAACGATACACAAATAATACAAAAGCTAGGAAACCAAAAGAGCTGGTTTGTTAATAACATGGAACACAGTTTCGTCTCCAAATGTAACTGTAAATGAAAAACAATTAAACAATATTCATTGAAAAATAGTGAATAGCAATAATCGTATTTTCAAATATTCTGTTTTTCCTGTTCATATAGTTTAAAATTAGACTATAAGATTCAAGGGATACAAAGAGCAGATACAGAAGAAAAAGATGTTAAGAGCTATACAGTACAAAATACAAATAAACTCCAGCTCTCCAGCTGATCTTACCCGGCTCTGAGTAGAGTACAAAGCTTTTGCGAAGGCCTCTGTGGTCCTCTTCCTCTTCCTTCTGGTGACACATACTCAGTCAGAAACACGGTAGAGGGAACTGCATCATACCTGATCGTATAGTCCAAAATATCTAATTCCAGCACACAAGAGAGAATGCTGGTATTGCTTACTTTCCCACTGAAACCAATAAATACAGTAAAAATCCAAGTAGTCGTTCCTCTGACTTGCAACCTGTAACCTGCATGAGGTTAGCAGTGTTTGGTAAAAGCCTGGACACAGCTAAAAAGGCCCTTTGGGTCACGGGCAAATACAATAACGTCCTGCCAACAAGCTTCAGCAACCTCATATACCGTGGTAGAAGAAAAAATGTTTTTTTCTGCTCACTGTTTCATTTCATTGGAAGGAGAGACGCTGGATCAGACCACTAGCGTGTATTTGGCAAGGCATACAGCAAACTTAGGTAATTGTTTAAACAATTAGTTTGGATCCAGCTGGGAACAAATTTGGAACACAAAAACAGAAGACAAAAGATGCTAGAAGATGTAGAAAAACCTCAAGATGTCACCTGTCCTTCTCTATGCACAAAATAGGAACAGCCTGTGCCTAGCTTTATGTTGTTCCTGGCAAATCACCCTTGCCATGAAGTTTCAGCTAATACCACTGTAAGCATTTAGCTGGCTAAGGAACTAGAGTAAGCCATTTATCTTTCTAATGTGAAAAAGGGGGGAAAAAAAAAAAAAAAAGAAAAAAAAAAAAAGTCACTTTTTTCATAGCCTGTAGAACTGATAATTTTTTTTCAAGTGTAAAATTTTGGCAAGAAAGTTCACTTTTCACATCTAGCTTTTCTCTCATTGGCTCTGAAGAGGATAGCCCCATGAGCTGTTAACACCCTCACACTTCCCTCCTTCAGTATATCAAGCAAATTGGTCTGTGACTCACTTTTTGCGATAAGCGGTGGTGATGCAGAAGATCGGTGGGAAAACTAACAGGAAGACAGCAGCAGAAATTCCTCCAGCTAGGTAGATAATAAACCATTTGCGATCCCAAGTTGCTAAAATACAATTGTAATAAATATGATTAGTATTTTGTATAAGCCAGCATGAACTTTTTCTGACAAACTAAGTTGAAAGTCAACGATTATGTAGAGACATGATGCCATGACAGCTCGTGCTCAGTGTTCAGCCCTCACAACCATTTCCTCATTTCTAAAATGCCTTTGCTATGCTGAACATATTAATGTTATAAAAGTTATATATAAGACTCTTATAAAAGTTGTGACTGAGATGACCAAAGGTGAGTGAAGACAGCACAGTGGTATGAAAACAACAGTGATGCCTTGTACAGTCTTTCCTATCCCCTTCCCATATATAAATGACTCAATATATGGATAATAAAAGCACTTAGGCTACTTAAGTGAATGTTCTTGGCTTTCTAAAGGTTGTCCCATAAGAGATACCTAACAATCATGCAATACTTCCATGGGCAACAAGGTGTTTTTCAGAGTACCAGGAAGATCATCTCAGTCCTCAAGAGGTTTTCTATTCAGTACTGTACACAGCTATTTTCTGCTCTAGTTCAAAAAGAAATCTGTTCACTTTTTAACAGATTTATTTCCGCAAAAATTCCTCCTATTGTGATCGCTTTTTTTTTAATAACCTAGTACTGTACATGCTTTGATGATGGACGTCAGGAAACCCACCCCATTTGTTCTAAGCAAAATGCTTTCTTTGAGATTTACAACCAAGCTACGTTTAGAGTAACTTTGCTTAAAGTGCATTGACTTCTTCACTGTGGAGTCACGTCTTCAACTGAAGCTAAGGAGCAACATGTAATAACTGAAGGTAGAGACAGGCAAGACAATGGCTTCAAGGTATAAGTCAATATATCCTTATGGTGCTCAAGTTTGCAGAGAGGTAATGTGATATGATTCTCATTTTTGAGGGGAAAACAGCTGGAGGAAAACCAGTGGTAATATACTCAAAGTCACACAAGAAGGCCACAACACAAGTCCTCGGTACAGATATCATGCAGTTAAAATACTCACGGATTTTTCTCTTGTCACAATTCTGAAATTGGTTTGTGGTATCACAAAATAAAAAAAAAAAAAAGAAAAATAAAAAAAAAAAAAGAAAGGTGTTAAACCACCAAGCTCCAAGTCCGTTTTCTGCAGCCCCCGCCAGCGCCCGGCTTCCTGCTTGCCTGGCGCATCTCCGCACCAGCGCTCTGCAGACGTGAGACTGATAGCACGAAGAGCAAGCAAGCACAAACCGTATTCAATAAACATTTCTGTATCTAGCGTGTTTGTGGCTAGCAGTATCAGCTACGACAGGAAACATCTTCGCCAGATGATCTTACCAACTTCTAGCGGTCTCAAATGTGTCAGCAGTGCCTGGATGAGGCAAGCACTGGGTGTGACTGCCCAGTTACCTACCGAAAAAGAAATATTTCCTGCATGTTCTTCAGTTTCTCAACATGTAGAATCATAGAATCATAGAATCATTGTGGTTGGAAGACACCTCAAAGATCATCAAGTCCAACCGTATACCTGATGCCACCATGTCCACTAAACCATGTCTTGAAGTGCCACATCTAAACGTTTTTTGAACACCTCCAGGGACGATGACTCCACCACCTCCCTGGGGAGCCCGTTCCAATGCCTAACGACTCTTACAATGAAGAAATTCTTCCTAATATCCAACCTAAACCTCCCCTGGCGCAACTTGAGACCATTTCCTCTTGCCCTGTCACTCGTTACCGGGGAGAAGAACCCAATCCCCACCTCACCACATCCTCCTTTCAGGTGGTTGTAGAGGGCGATCAGGTCTCCCCTCAGCCTCCCCTTCTCCAGACCAAAGCCCCCCCAGCTCCCTCAGCCGCTCCTCATAAAACAAAACAAGAAATACAAAAAAGTGAGGATGCCCTCGGATGGAAAAGGAGTAACGCCTCTAGTATTACTTACTACAAGAGATGGTGGTTATATCTTACAGCCACAAACTTTCTCATGTGTCAGCTAAACACTAGCAATTCGTTGGTGAACAGTGACTAAAAAGCTGTCTTTAGGTTAGCCCCACTTTAATGTTCTGCTCACTGTACGGAGGAAGATAGCATCCGAAGATGAAACCACAGCTGCCTCAAAGAGCTTTCATTCTGGGTAGACAAAAAAGAGGCACGCTCAGTTCATCGGCAAAGGAAAACAACCGGTGTCCCTAATGACAGTAATCCCAGCTAAGGGGCTGCTGAGCCATCACCAGCTGGCTTTTCTCTCCTGGATCAAAAAGGTTCACAGCTCCTTAGCTGGCTGTCCTGAACACCAGTTGAGGCTTGCTCAGGTACACCTCTTGAGCGTTGGTACGCTCATTGGAAAGGATAACCAAAAATACGGATTACAGAAGAGCCTTATCCTTGCATTCCAGTGTTGTTGTACTGGAAAGAAAAAAGATTCTTTCAGAAGTCTACGCTGCTGAAGGTATGTGACACAATAGAGAAGGCTGCCTGATAACAAAACCTGATGCCTTTTGTATTATAAACGCATATGAAATCATTGTCCTTCCAGCATGCAACTGCTGTCTACTTAAAAATGACAGATGGTGCATATAAGCTATGTCCAAATTCAGGAAAAATTGCGATGTCTTTTTTCCCAAGAGTTTAGCTACCCACCACAGAAAACCCTTATCTGTGCCAGTGAGTACTTACAGAAATAAGACATCCTGTAAGCAACAAAGGAAAATTTTAAAAATCATATATTTAATTGTCATCAAGGACAGGTGAATCTGGATGGAGTTTCAGACCTCAGCAGCATCCCCACCCTTCAGTCCAAGCACTCCAGACCTCATTTTTCTTTTCCTGAAGTTTCACCTTCAGTTTTATCAGCTCAAGATAATAATCTCTGAGTTAATGAGTTTGAGAGCTGAGATTATCAGCTGTCAGTTAAATTCGGATCAGAAAAATCATTAGATTTGAGACAACAACTCCAAGCCCTTTTGCCTTTCCTCGTCTGAAGTGAGCAAAGCCTGCCTGAGGCATTTGTTTTCATTACCTAAACAAAACCTTTTGTAATTACTGACTTCAACGTAACAGTCAAGATTTTGCGGAAAGATGTCAGAGGCTCGTCATGTCTCTCTCCAGTTCTTGTGTTCTCATCAAAGGTGATACGCTGACAGCAGGCTATTAAGTGTATTTTCAGCATCAGCACAATTTCTGTTAAGTATTAGACAATGTGTTCCTCTTTTCCCCATCCTTGTAGCCTTGGCATTTTCTCTGCAAGGCTGTGAAATTTTGTTGCGGGGAAGTCTTTGACCTTCAGTGCACTGACGTTGGTTTTGAGGAGGAAGCGCTGATGTGCCAGACAGTTATTGGTTTTAACAAGAGATTCGAACTGCGCTGTAAAGACCTTCATGTAGTTTGTCACATGCCTTGCTGGACTGGCACGTGTGGTATGCTAACTAGACATCACTGAAATGGTTTTGCCCACAACTGCAAGGCAGAAATCCAGCACGAACGCATCCGTGCCTAGAGAAAGGCGGTTTGTTGAGTAGAGACCCGCAGACATGGCCTGATATCGGGTGTGCGTACGGGGTGGATTCATGAAGGTAGGAGGAAGCTAGTTTCACTCCTCGCCCACGACTGCAGCCGCATCTTCTGTCTGGTTTCTACGGCACAGAAGTACTGGTCTCCTCCTGCCTCAGGACTGTATGATAACCCTCAGTGACCGGGCAAGTACTCCCCTGCTTTTCATCTGGGTGCTATGAAGATCATACTGGGTGCTACTGAAAGACATTAAAGGCACAGTCCACGTGGCTTCACAAAGGGAAAGTCCAAACTCTTTTGATACCCTTCTGTGATAAGGCCACCCACCTAATGGGTGAAGGGAACAAATGCCGGATTCTGCACCTAGGACAGAGTAATGCTGGGCACAAGTATAAATGGGGAGAGGAGTGGCTGGCGAGCAGCCCTGCAGAAAGGGGTCTGGGGGTGCTGGTGGGCAGCAGCTCAAGAGGAGCCAGCAGTGAGCCCCGGCAGCCCAGAGGGCAAACCCCATCCCAAGGGGCATCAAACCCAGCATCCCCAAGAGAGGGGCTTATCCCGCTGGATTCAGCGTTGGTGTGGCCTCACCTTGGGTCCTGTGTGCAGCTCCGGACCCCACAACTTCAGAAGGGTGTGAAGGTCCTTGAGTGCATCCAGGGGAGGGCAACAGAGCTGGTGACAGTGCTAGTACAACATAATTCTGACCTCGAAACATACCATTAAATACAACCACCAACCAATTTTTGAGATCTAGTGGGAACACACAGCAGCACGAAATGTTTCCATTTTACTTTGTCTAAGAGAGCTTGCTATCCCACCTTCTGCTAAACCAAGAAAAAAACATATTAAATCTTTCTAAAAAAGGCTAGGTCTTCAGAATGGAATACAACTCTGGTAATTTTTCAGTTCTGTCATAGGACATTTCCTCTTCTTTCCCAATCATCTACCAAAACAATACATGGATCATAAGTCTGCTTCCTTCCTTCAAAAACATGCTCAGAAAAAGAAATCTAATCAAAGGAGAAAGCACGGTAAGTAAAAATCAGACATGGGTTCAGATATGGAATGTGGTGCCATGACTGATCTCCATATTAATAGAATTTTTAGAAGGAGAAATATGGCAAAGAACGCATTAGAAAATAATCCAAAGTC
>NW_009604311.1:0-31874 GCF_000690535.1 Cariama cristata | reverse complement strand
CTCTTCTCAGTATTGCTACGATATAGCAGGGGGCATCAGTTTCATCTTCGCAGGCTCAGGTTGGAGATGAAGAACAGCTTTTGCACAATGCAGTGCTGCAAGAAAGGGGTTGCAAAAAAGGGGAAGAGCTGTGGGAGTTTCCTTCACAGAGGCTTTCAAGACCTGGCTGGACAGAGCCTGACCTAGTGTCAGTGGTAGTCCCCCTTTAAGCACGACGTTGAACTACAGAACTTTCAAAAAAACCCACATTCTAATCCACATTTCTATGATTCTGTAATAGGAATTTTCTCACCAGTTACCTCTTCCATAAATTTTCAGTTAGATACATAGTGAACAATGACATAACTAAAACCAACATAAAAGCTATCTGCTTTGGCATTGCAGCTATTGTTCATTCTCTGAACAATTTCTCTTTTTAATAGCACATAAGCCATGTCAGGTATCATATTATGGTTTCCTAGTGCCACCTCTCAATGTCATGTGGAGAAATCGGGTTTTTTTATGACTATGCAAAGTCCCAGTTTGAACATATCATTTATGTCAATGCATTTTTTTAGTGTATATTGCTGCCTCAGGTTTGTCAAATAAAAAAAATTTATTAAACAACTTCTTAAAAGAAACATCTGATGCCATCCCAATGTTATTTTCCCCTTATAAATTGGTAAATTATACTACTTCCATACTATGTTGCATGAAGGAAAATCCCTAGCTGCTTTTAGTGGGCAACCTACATACTACATTTCTACACAAATCCAGGCTGCAACAGGCAAAAGTATTAACTTTGAACATTGAAATGTGTGACTGAGTAACAGTTTCATTGTTACAGAGGACCTGCGGTGTGGTTCAACTGTGTCTGTAAAGGTAGGAAGATACTTCAATGTATGAAAAAACAAACAAACAAGAAAACAACAAACAAACCCCCCTAACAAATTAATGACATTTCTAGCCCTTATTGTAAGGCAATGTGTACTAGATCTTCCAAAGGCATAACTGCAGTCATTTCAGCAACTGGTGGACAACAGATATATATTTTTAACCTCTTTTTATGTGTTACATATACAAATAAAATAACCTCTATCTGCTTGTGTTTTGCAACTAATGTGCAGTGTGCAGTTATATCCAAAAGGGTGAAAAAATGGGTTCTCTACAAGGGTCTTCTTGTGAGTTTCCTCCCCTTTGGCCATGTACAACACCAACAATTCAGAAGAGGGAGACTGTATGGACAGGTGAACACAGAAAGCTTAGAGGAAGATTAAGGGGTTGAGTTAGTGAGTCTACTTCGAGCTAGCATCTTTGGCCCAAAGCTTGCTACTGTATCTGTGTTATGTGCGTATACTCATTTGCTTAACAGAGGTGTTAAACTCATTAGTTCTGCCCATGTGGAACAAAGCTGGATTGAAACTGATGATCATATGAAGATCTTTCCAGTACAAGTATTAATTCCGTATATCTGTGGAGAAACCTACTGAGACAGACAATCTCATCTTTGTGCAAATCAAATCACAGTAGCATCTGCTTTGCAGCTGATTCTAGGAAGCGGATGATTTACATAGTTCATTCCAGGGAAGAGGTATTGGAAGTATCAGAGTGGAGGGCTTTTGGCAATAGGACTATTCAATGTCCTGATGACATGGCACTGAGTTTCAGATGAGGCAGTGAAGGGCGGCTTCTGCCCAAATAAGCTGGTGAAGAATATATCCTAAGGAGAACTGAATTCACAGCATGAGCTCATCTTCATTGCATCTGTCTAAAAACTGAAATGAAACTTAAAGCCACAGAGTGGATTCCAGCACTTACAGGAGACAACACTCCCAGAAATGTAAAAGCCAGGAGGAGCTCAAACTGTAGGCAGTGGGCACTCGGGTGATCTATGAAGTGCTATCAGCCTTTTCATGTCAGCATGCAGGACAGGAGAGAGCTGCCTGGTACAGCTCTATGTAGGTAACTTGGAGTGCAGTTCCCCCTTCACTCCAAGTGTCAGGTGACAGAGAGCAATGCACCCCAGACAGAAAGAGGGACATGCAAGCTTAGAAGTGTTGGATATCCAAGACACTGATAATCCTAGGAGGTAATCTGCATATTCACAGGCTTAGCTCTTTATTCTATAGGCCCACAGGTAGCGCTACCACTTCAGCTCTCCCCCATCAAAAATTGAAACTCCACAACTCCTTCCATGGTGTGAGAGTATATCCATGAGAACAGGAAAAAAAAGGATCCTTCCAAGTAATGTGCTTCTTGAGTTACTTTTACTGAAGGTGGCTATCAGGCAAAAATAAGTCTCTATTTCTATACTGCAAGAGTCCAGACAAATCAAGTCTCAATGGAAAAAAAACCAAAACAAACAAAAAAACCTCTCCACAATCCGGCAATATACACAAAGCAAAGTTCATCTGTCCAAATATAGATATAAATATTGTAGACACTGTCACTGGAGTTAGTAATCTAAATTCCCTTTACAGCTCATGGAGAGGCACAGACAATTCTGAAACACAACTCATCTTATCTTAAAGTAGACATCTGAAATTGGAGTCATATAAACCATAACCTAAAAGAGTTCATTTCTTTTTCAACATCTATAAAGGGAGTCTAAAGGGAGTCTAGCCCAGCCATAAACATTTACAATTACGGAAGATGAATTCCTCCCACCTTATCTCTTAAACAGCAGAAATGGGGATGCTGCACTCAGGAACAAAAAACAGTAATAGCATAAGAAAGATATATAAGCAATAGTGCAGTTATGAGGAACAGAGCCAGATGTGGGGGTTTCCCTGTTCTTTCTAGGACTAAAGGAAGATACCAACACAAATGTGTCTACAGTACCTGCTATATTGTATGGTACATATTGTGCGCTTGCAGTATCACAGCACAGGCTGCTTGCACTAGCACAAGGAGCCTTATTGCTCTGGTAGCGTGGAGCTGTGCATGAGATCGGTCACTCCACTGTGCGCAGAGATCTGGGCTAAAGAATTTGGACTATTTCTCCAATTCAAGTCATCTGAAGAACATTAGGTCAAATATTTCTAGGTCTCACCACAGCATGCAGCAGTTTCATACCCAAAGGTACTTATATACAGCAGTGTACAGCACAGTGGTCTCGAAAAGCAGGTCAACTCTCTGTAACACAGCAACCAAGTGTCCCAACTCACAACCTTGTGCTTTCAATGTTACTGCTATTGGACTTGCAATGAGCTCTTCTGCATGAGGAACACTCAAGTAGGGTCAGGTGCTGCATGTTACACAGCACACCTAAGTATGTGTCAGACCTCAGGGGAACAATGCCGCAGTTTCTGTCATTTTTCTACTGTCATTTTAGAGGTCCATCATCAATCATTTAATATTGTACTGTGCTAAATGCTATCATAACTGTTTTTCCTTCCATCAAGACTACCCTCAGCCACCCAGTCATACTGAAGTGTTCCTGCCAAATACCTGCTTGTGTTAAAATAACTGCTGAGGATATAGACGCAGTAGACTACAAAGCAGTATTTTAAATGCTTCACTAATGTTTGCCTATCACACAAATAGTAGCAGAAATATACTGAGAATCTTCTGTGCAGCTATGCAGCAGCATCCCTCTTGCCTTTGTTCTTCACTCATTCCATTGAGATCTTGTTTTTTTTGAGTAGTGCTACTGAAATGAGGGGAAAGACCTTATTGCCACAGCATACTGACATACTGTCCCTGTGTGTCACTGTCCCTATGTGGTTAAATTGGATGTATTTCTCAAATCCCTGCACATAGTCTCCCCTCCTATTGAATAACTAAACATCATGCTTTCCAGGAACATATTCTCAATGGATAACAGGGTATGCCTGTGTGTTGTGAATATACTGTCGCATATGAAAAACACTTGACAATGAAATATGGAGGCAAAGTGATCAGCATGCACAGCCACAGAGCATGCAGACTCTCACATCCATATGGTCTATAGCGAGAGGTAAGCTATCCTCCCTTTTTGACTTGCGTTTCATCCTGTACTTGGCACAAGGTGAAGAATAACTTGGAGCTGGCAGAGCCACATGAATGTGAATCCTAGCTGGAGTGGTTTTTCATACTTCTCTCACACAGCCTCCAACAGTCTTTTGACAGAGACTGGCCTCCATTCACAAACAGGGTTATGGCCATTGTTATCGGCATAACAGGGAGTAGGGCTGCACTTCTGTCTAATTGTTACAGAAATTGTATGAGACAGACAATGGATGCTGCTGCTTAAATGCTGGTTCAGTGTGACTCACCAGAGGCAACTGGCTGCTTTAATTTATCCCACTGAATCTCGCCTGCCAAAAGGGTGGCCCTGCCATGCCTGTTCTCCAGCTCCAGTGTAACTGTTCCCCCATCCAGCTGCAGTAGGGCTGTTTTCTGCTTTTCTTCCCCTCCTTTTCATAATGTGAGGAGACCATGGCACTTAGTTTGACAGTCCTCTGGAGTAAACAGAATAGGAGCTACATCCCTCTTTTTGGAAAATAGTAATGCTTCTTGTTTAAGTAATGTACCTCAAGGATTAATAAAAAAAGTTTTCATGCATTTCCCTGGAGGGAGTGAATGTCTTTTCTCTTCTCATTACTATTTGCCCACTCTCTATATGAAATTAACCTGGCAGAAAATATACTTGTTTCTGCCAGCTGATAGGTAGATAGCAGCATCAATCATACGCTGCTTGGCTGAGTCAACAGAGATACCAAGGACTCCTACCCTTCTGCTTAGGTTCTTCAAGTCAAACTTGAGGGACATGTTTAGAGCCATATGGAGCATTTTCACTGTTGTTCTTCAGCTCATACCCTATTAATGATTAAGTAATTTCCATCGGGTATCGTGGAAATTAATACCAAAGAAACAACTACAAAAATTATCGGTCCAGCTTCTTAGACAAGCTGAATTCTGAACCTTAATTGTGGTGTAAATTTGAGTAACACTGTAAGTAGTTGTTCTGAGAAATGTCAGCCTTAGTGTATCAAAACTGTTTTCTAATGAGTAGTCTTCAACTTACGCATTTCCTGTTTCATATTTCATCTTTAATTGCCTGTAGTGCTGCTGCAAGATTTCTTGTTGATGGCTCAGGGATCAAAAATACCTACTTACCTTTTGAAATGTGGTCAAAAAGGCTAACAAAATCTTTGGATGTCTTAGCAAAGGAGTAATAGGTAGAGAAGCTACAGCAGTGTTACATGTACCAGAGGACAGTCTTTACTGGAATAAGTCACAGGACAGGGAGAGACCTTCTGGATCATGATCAAATTTATAACAACCAACCATGTCATTCTCATCCATCTCAGAAGCCAGCCATGATCCATCTTAAATTAGATATTTTCCCCTTTATGCTATTAGAAGGTGCTTCCAGGATACCACTAATTGGGTATTTTCTTCCAGTACCCACTCTAGATTCACTGAAGACCACTCAACCATTTGGTCTGAAAATTCTGTGTCAAATTCTATTACTTACAATTCAAGACAATACATAAACACTGGAGAAAAAAGAAAAACAGTGAGATTGGCCAAAGGATTGAAATATACTTTAGAGTGTCAAGGTGAGACCGACTGCAAAAAAAATCCCACACTGTCAGGTCGGCTGTAGACAACAGTTTTCTAGAGATCTAAGTTTCATAAGATGAATAATGGAGATGAATCTATTTACCATATCAATGAGAAGTGAGGAGAGTGCAGTGTGGGGAGGGAGGTTTGAATGGGTAGGTTGAGCGTGCTGTCCAGCTTCAGCCCAGCAAGTCAGGTGCAGAGTGAGCCCTTGAAGGAGTGACACTTACCCAGTCCACAGAGAGGTGCTGGGTAGTTGTGACATTTACTCCAGCCAGTCAGACACAGACCCAGGTATTCATGGGCCAAAATGGGAAGGAAATGCCAGCTTTTCCCATCAGCTCCAGGCAGCAGTCCCACAAGTCTCAGGAGCTCCAGAGGGTCCAGCATAAGGAGGTACCTCCGGCACTGAGGTGGATCTGCTGGATGTGAGCCAGCAGTGTGCAGGTGCCTCCCCCCTTCCTGAAGGTGTGGGGCAGGCCTGGGGTGCCCTGAGCGTATCTGTGAAAGGGCAGGCTGCTGTACTTTTTCCAGCACCACAATCCTCCTGCCAGCACTGTTCCACCACAGGAGGAACCTGCTTGCTCTGCCCTCCAGCGACCCCTTCAAATGTCCTCCCAGGTCCTGGACACGGAGAGCTCATTTATGCCCCCTTTCCCTTATTGTGGATGCTGGAGAGGAGCCAGAGGCTCTGCCCTCAGGAATATCCTAGAAATCCCATTTTCTTGGCCCCATAGGAGCTTGGGATACATTCCTGGCTCACAACTGGAAAAGGTCTGTGTTTGTCCCACTATTACTACTCACACATATGAAATGCAACTCTGGACATTCAATTGAAGTAGGGAGTTGATTGCTGGTCAGGCTTTTTCAGTTTTTTTTTCATTTTTCCTTCAATCTCCATTGTCCCCTTATATCCATTCTGCTTTCTTTGCCTGCCACAGGCCCAGGCAGGAACAGGAAGAGATCATGGCACCCTTCTGTCTTCCCCCTCCCTCACTCAGTCACATGCAGATTTCTGACATATATACATATTTATTTGTATCTATGATTAATTCCTGTTCAAAGGAAACGGGTAGCCAATCACAGGGTGCTCTGAGCTCAGGTGGGTAGGATGTGTTCAAAAATCAGCAACAAACCAGTCTTGAAGCAGTGTGAAAACAAGTGGGGAATGATATCGTTGGAAATGGCAGCCTATGTGCATGCAGGCAAGGGCTGCCTGTTCCAGGTAAACAGGTGGCTGGTCCTGCCAGTCGGTCACAGGGCTGCCTGTGAACATGAGGTCATCAAAAATGGTGGCTTCCTACTGTAAAAATGGTGGCTGAAACAAAATGGTGGCTGAAACAAAATGGTGGCCCTCGCGTGCGCAGTGGGAAAGGTCTTGCTGCTCTGACGTCCTTCTGGGTAAAGTGGGAAGGGCATCTGGCAGCCAATCAGAGGTCTCACTAGGGACATGTAGAGTGTGACGTATCGCACAGTGGAGACCCCAGGGGCAAGAAGAGGTGGAGACAGCAGAGCACTGACCAGATGACAGGTGGAACTCCAGGGCAAGTCGATGATGCAGTAGCCATCGGGGCAGGTGTATAGCTCAATTCTTATTGAAGGCCTCCAGAGACATGCCTCTGCATTTTCTTCTGTTAGATTTCATACTGCTTCTGTCAGATCAGTTGATAAAATGATCCAGCTGTTCTTGTACTATGGTCAAGTCCTGTTCAGCTTCAACAAGACCTCTCTAAGTTTGTTTTTCATCATCTAGTTCTGCCTAGAGGTCAAATATCATCTGCAGCAGGGATGATTTCAAGCCTGATTCCTAAGGAGTACTTTTTTTACGGTCTTCATTTTTTTATCCTTTTTATCCTCATAGTTCTGTTTTAGTCAACTCTGTTAACCTTGGATTCTCTTACTGCCACCAAGGATTTCCTATGAGCATATATAGTACTTTATTTAAATACAAATGGATTAACCCACTGCATTACTTGTCTCTGAAAAATCTGTTACCAATAAAAAGGTGTTTGAGCACACTAATAGCTCTACCTTTGGTATTCAACTTCTCATTAGACTCCATGTCTGTATCTGTGTTGCTTTTCATTGAAACCTCCTCCAAGAATTTGTAAAGTACTGATGTCAAAGTAAGGCATCTCTGCTTTCTTGAATCACTGACTTTACTCCCACACCTTTATTTCTACTTGCTACTACTCTTCAGGCATCCAAATACTCCTGAAATGAAAGATTCAGGGGAAAAAAAAAGAAAAAAAAAAAAAAAAAAAAAAAGAAAAAAAAACAAACAAAAAAACCCCAAAAACCAACCAAACACAAATATTCATTTTGCTGGCTTTGCAATTTCTTGTGCCAACTCTCTTCACAGTCTAGGACAGAGGTTAGCAAAACTATCTAGTATTATATACTTTGTAATTGTAACTGAAGCAAGCTTTGCTGTTAACCTCAAACATGGTCATTTGAACTATTAGATCCTATTTTTTTCCACAATTCAAAAGAGGACATCCTATTTTTTTCTCTAAGAAGATTTCAAAAGGATTATTCTTGTGAAGTTTGGAAAATTAAATTCTTCCTCATGAGCCAGAATTCTATAATTTTATTCATCCTTTTTTTCATACATGTAGCTTCTGCATCTGTGTCTTTAATTATCTGGCTCAGTCTTTCGTTTTTTCTGCCTCCCTTGCAGACTCATTCTATTTTCTCTCCAAACTTCTGGGCATATGTTGACAATACTTTTTAAATGGTCACAATCTGAGAGGAACTATTCTGAAATGCAATTCAGTTGATTGTTAATAGTAGTCATCAGAATACTTTGTAATTATTCCTGTGAGAATAGTTGTATAGATTACATGAAAGGATGATTGCAGAGGAAAATAATGGCTGTCTTGAGTGACTGTTATTTATCTGGAAAGCATTTTTTAATAGAGGAAAAGTTTCTGGCATACATTACGTAAATGTTGTATTGTTTCAAGTCCTTGTTTTTAGCTTCTCTCCTATCCAATTTTCTAAAATACTTGCCTTTGGTTTTGAGTGCCACTACATCTAGAAACTGAGAACTCTAGCAATTGGTGACAACTAGTGCTACTGGAGAAAGCATGACCGTGTGATCTAAGAACTTCTCACACATATACTATTTGGCTTGTCTCTTGCCATAAATGAAAAATAAATTAATTTCTTTCATGTTTCAGTCTGACATATGAACACATATTTCCACAAAATCCTCTAGCATTGACGAGAGTGTTGGGGGGCAAAATGGGTTAATAAGCTAGTATAGAAAGTTTTCAATATTTTGTAGTTACTCAACCTAAAGCTAGAAAATGAAAACATGTATTGCCTATTTTGTTCCTCTTGCAATATGATCTAATAATACCTTCTTTTTCAGAGAAGTTCCAGAACAATAACATAATCCTAGTGGGACTCCTACATAGTCCCTCATCCCTATTATCTTCTGACTAAAAAAATTTCATACCTGCAGTGCAGACTGGGAGAATGGATAGTCTAGGATAAATCCTGAAGTGAGTGATGGTGATGCCTCCATGACAAGAAAGAGCAGCCTGGGAAGGAAGTTTCTCACCTGCTCTTCCATTGGGTTAAATGGTCTGGGCTTTTGGGGGCTGCTTGAATTTATGAAAGACTTGCTAGCACGTGGTGAGCATTTCCAGAATGGAAGGAAAGCTGAGCTTTCCAGATCTACTGTCCTGCAGGTCACAAATTGCTTTGGGACTGTACTTTGTATGTTACCAGGCAGGAAAAAGAAGCTGGCATGTCACATTTATTCCTTTATACCACCTGACAAATGCCTTTATCTGACTTGCTGTGACACTTGAAGAAGTAGAATGGAGATTTACAGTGACAACAAATGAGTTGGATTATTTCCATGTTCATCCAGTTTCATTTAAAGAATGTTAAAGGAAACCCTAGTTATAACATCTCAACTTGGGTGCACACTGCTTTCCTGGCCCGTTTAAAAATATTAGTCTCAGTGTATTTGCATGAACTTAGCACATGCCCCTCCTTCACTCACCATCACATTGTTGCCATATAACTCACCTATAGTTCCTGCTCACTGTTGCCATCTATAGGTGATTCTACTTTCTTATCCTTTTCTCCTGTCTTTTATTACAGGAAGAAAATAAATTCTCACCTGAGATGTGTAAAAGCCACAGGAGAAAAAAAAAATCCATCAAATGTGTGCGTACAATTTGAAGATGAATAATCATTTAATCTATTTTGGACTTCGCCACTGATTGTGAATAAATTATCAGTTAATAAGTTAAGCCAGTAGGAAGTCCTGTGCAACGTTCTGTATTATTGTTCAATCTGCGTCACGGTTTAACCTCAGCCAGCAGCTAAGTATCACACAGCTACTCACTTACTCATTCCCGTCCCTCAGAAAAAAAGAGGGGAGAATTGGAAAAAGGTAAGACCCATGGGTTGAGATAAGAACAGTTTAATAATTGAAATAAAGTAAAATATAATTGTAATTGTAATGAAAAAGGAGATAACAAAGAAAGAGAGAGGAATAAAAGCCAAGAAAAGACAACTGGTGCACAATACAATTGCTCACCACTCGTTAACCCATGCCCAGTCTGTCCCCAAGCAGTGATCGGCCCCTCTTGGCCAACTCCCCCAGTTTCTATACTGACCATGACGATCTATGGTATGGAATATCCCTTTGGGTGGTTGGGGTCGGCTGTCCTGGTTGTGCTCCCTCCCAGCTCCTTGTGCACCTCCTTGATGGCAGAGCATGGGAAACTGAAAAGTCCTTGATTTAAAGTAAGCATTACTTAGCAACAACTAACACATCTGTGTGTTATCAACATTATTCTCATACTAAATCCCCAAAACACAGCACTGTAGCAGCTACTAGGCAGAAAATTAACTCTATCCCAGCTGAAACCAGGACAATCTAGTTCTCTCTGTCTAAAAGGAAGTCCATCAACGGCTCCCTCATTCTCAACAGAGATATTTATTTCCCTCTAACTTTGCCGGCTCTTCCTTCTATAATGGATTACACTCAAGCATTTACTGGAGTTCAACTAGACTTAAAAATTATAAGAGAAATGTGTTATTTATCTTGATATGAAAGAATTGACTTAGATTCACTGTTCCCACCCTGGAACCTGTTATTGCTGAGTAAATTGGCTTTACTTCTGCAGGCAAAGAACTCAAGTCAGTCTTCCTCGGGGCTAAATATGATCCTCAGCAGAGCCTGACTGATCTTTAAAACATGGGGATTTCCCAGCTACAGGGAAAGATCCTTCGGTTTCTCCTCCTTAAGAGCTCACTGTAAACTGAACAAAGGCGGGGGGTGTGCATGTGCCTGTGGAGAGGAAGTGGTCTTCAGGAAAATGGGACCCTGCTCTGTTCCAGTGTAATTCCTCTGACTCCTGCAAGACTCCAGCTAAACACTAATAAGTCCTGAAGTCTTGGACGAATGATATTCCTGGCAAGGGTATGATAAGCTTTAAAAGTAAACATGTAATTGAAACTAAAAATTAAACCATAGTTATGCATAATCTTGTTCCTGTCAGGTTTATCAAGGCAGCTTCTTACTAATGGAAAAAGAAAAAGTCTAACACATTTTGAATGTTCTCAAGCCAACAAACTCATCAATAAAAAAACAGGATCTACCTTCTTACAGAGGATTGCTTATACCTCTACGTTTTTGTAGGCCACACCAGCTGTGGCCAGTAAACTTAAGGATTTGGACAGTTGCTCTTGTAAAACTTTGTTTTCACTCATCAACTTTTATCTAGGCAGAATTTTTCTAGATATGGGGTTGACCTCAGTGTGACAGTCTGTCTTTCAAAAGTTAAGGAAATGTCCTGGCTTTTTCTCAAGGTGTGGCAGTCTGTGTGGTTAGGAAGACTGGTACTTTGTCAATGTTGTTTGTAGTTATTTCTTACAACACTTCCTCCCTTTTTCCTCAGTATACCAGGGGTCACGTTTCCTGCTTTGGAAGGAGAACACTGGGGGCAGAGACACGGAAAGAGTTTCCCTGGTATCTGTCACAAACACGCTGTCTGGACCATTTTTGGCTAAGACGTGCATGTCAGGTGGCAAATTATCAAGCGACACTGGGTAAGGTGTGAAAGTTGAGTTCTTAGATGCATCATTTACAGTGAATATGCTGCAGCAAAAGGTCAGAGGAGTGGAAGAGCAATTCACTTTTGGTGCTTCTGGTGGAAGCTGTAGTAGCTGTGACTGTTGGGAAATGAGGCACATAGCTATGGAATGGGAGCCAGGCAGGCAGATCTGGGAAAGGAAGGAAAATGGGGCAGAGAAAAATTTAGGCAAGGATGAGGACGTGAAAGGACAGATGTAAAGGTATACATGGCTGTGCGAAAGAGAAGGATCTGACCGGGAGACAAAAAAACCCTTCAGGACAGTCCTAGAACCAGAAATACCCAGGCATCAACCACTGTCTGCTCTTAAACAGTATCTGTGAAACCTCCTGGTGAACAGCCAGGACTCTCGGTCTAGGGTGACGCCTCATTACTGCTGCAATTAGCTCCAATGGTGGAGGTGTGTCAGAAGACTAAAAGCTTTAATGCTCCAGATGTGATCTGCCAGAGGCAGCACCTTAGTAGCCACTAGTGAGAGAGGCAAAAAGTGGATAATCAGAGGCAAACAGATGGTACCAGGGCCCTGACATCTACCTTAGACCTTCTTCAGGGCCTTTTTCACTTCAAACTAGCTGTAGGTCATGGACTGAGTGCCTGTGTGTGGTTGTGATGTCTTATACATGGACATGGAGCGCACCATCCTGTTTAGTCTGATACGACAGGAATCTCGTTCATGCTTTTGACACTGCTCCACAATGCAAACTAAAGCACAAAAGGTGGGGCTGTGCAAGAGATTCACTTAAAAACCCAACAGTACCCAACAGTGGATGCCTGGGGAACAGTGCAGGAGCCACCTCGTTGTTTTCTCTTCTATGAATTTGTCCAGCTGGTTTTGGAATCCACATAAGCTTTTAACATTTTGTGCCAAAGTTTTTTGCAAGTCAAGTACACAAAGCATGAAGAAGAACCTTTCTTTGTATGTTTTGAATCTGCTACCTCTTTCTTGCATTACAATTATTACAATTTTTATGTATCCTGTCCTGGCAGCTGATGATTAAACCTCTGCCATATCCTTATTCATTCAGCTTTGAGCAGGGATGATATCTTTTACAAAAGAGAGATGGTTTCAAAGCCTTCAACTCAGTTTTTGTATATTCTAAGTTTAGAAGTTTGATTTTCAGTGTTAAAGTTTCTTTTAATAATTTTAGGATGCAATTATTATTTATATTACAGGAGACTCTACAACACTAAATTATATCACAGTTACAGCACTTAATTCATCCTCTAGGTCTGAGGAGTGTGTAGAACTCTACAATCCAAGCTCTGAAACACTCATTCTCTAAAAAGACAAAGCAGAGAAGTTAAGAAAGGAGGCACTGCTTATTTGCAGAATGAATAGAAAATTGATGCACAGACAATTTGCCGAAGGTCAGGTGGAGAGAGGCAGAGGCCGGAATGGAGTTCTACCTGCCAAGTTAGTTATGACCTAACTTGAGTTACCTTTCTCGCAGAGATAGCTGGTAAATTATGTGTAGAGCAGAAAAAAATGTAGTAAGTAACCTTAGAAACTAAATACTTCTTTTTACCACTGGGTTAGTTAAAGATAATTCAAATGAACACAGGTTTTCTAGATTGATGGTTCTCCTCCTCCAGTTTTATTGACTTCTCCCAGCAGAGGTATGGTACAAGGCTTCTAATGCCTGTTCTCATAGTCACCCCATTTACTAAAAACATGTCAATTTATCTTTACAAGACGTGTCAAGGGAACATTTTCCCTAAATCTGAGGAGTCAATAGTTTTTATTGAGCTGTATTTTGAAAAAAAAGTTTAATATTGAGTTGATACTTTAATGTTCAGTTTTGTTAAATATTGAGGATAAATTTCCTGAACAGTTAGGTCACTCTTAGATAGGGGAAAAAATCCCTACTAGTTCAAGGCCTGTCAGTCCCTACAGTCCTGAATTCCCAGGGATAAGGAAAGATTTTCAGGTGTTTATGGATGTGGCTGCAGAGGTCTTTCCTTTTCAGAAACACCTTACTCATGTAGGTATGTCAAACTTCCCTGTCTGCTCGAGACCACTCATAGAGCAAACTATAGCTGAAAGGCAATGTGAGAAGTTACCTCCCAACAGCTCATGCCTCTTAAATGAAATGCAGTTCTTGAGTATAACTCAAGATGGGCTTAGCAAGTGCATTAGCATATCATCAGTCAAGTCAAATGTGACTGCAAATTTAGTTTGTTAGCTGGCATGCTGTGAAGGATCTTAAGACAGTGAGTGCAATATTCTTTCCAAGTTGACATACTGAAGTGACTTGTAGGCTTTTGTCAGAGAACTATCTGGAATAGGACTAGAATAGGACAGGCAGTAGAGGCTGGCCACAAAAGTCTGTCATGAGCAGAGACCCAAACCTGATGCAGAACAGACCCTCCCCTCCCCTTAAATAAGGATTAAACTCAAATTGCTGGAAGACCTTGAGAACAAGTACCTGAGAGAGAGGAAAAAAAAAAAAGGCAGATAAAACTGAATGTAGGAAATTCACAATGACATAGAAGAGACAAATGAATCCAAGCTTCACATATAAAATGATAGGCTTTGAATAGACCATTGCTCTGTGGAGGATTAATACCAAATCTTTATTTAAAAATACCACATTTTATCCAGTTCAACAGAACTATTACCATCGGAGTCTGTGGTTAATTATCCTCTGAAGTTTTTCATACTTGCTTTCTGGATATGTCCACTTGTGGCTCTAGGTCATTAGAGACTTTTTTTCTTTTGTTTGTCTCTGTTGCCAAGTATTTCTTTCCCACGTTGTTAGCTATATGAGCAGTGACCAAATAACCGCTTTGCCAGGCCCTTGCAGAGGAGAGGACAGACCCTGCACCCAGCAACTGGGGGGCTTCTGCCTCCCCCTGCCACTGCTCAGGGCCCCCTCATGGACCCCCCCAATGACCCCTTCACCCAGCTGTGGGGACCTGAGTAGCCCAAGCAGGAGCACAGCAAAGAGTCACTTGAGCAGGGGCAGAGAGGAGACGCAGGAGGAGATGCAACCGTAAAGGGACTTTGTCTGGTGGAGAAACCCATGCTCCATTTTTTTCCTCAAACTCCGCTGTCCCCCTGTGCTCATTTTGCTTTCTTCGCCTGCTGCAAGCCCAGGCAAGAATGGGAAGAGATCATGGCACCCTCTGTCTTCTCCCTCCTCACTCAGGCACATGGGGATTTCTGACACTTTCCAGAAGGCCGTCAATGACCCAAACATAAGGAAACACATTCGGCGCCAGCTTATACCCTATATAATAGTCTTACAGGCAGCTGTAAGCTCCTCAGCAGCTGCTGGCAAAGAAAGATCCCTCTCCTCAACCTGTGTGTGTAACTTTCCTCAAAATGCAGTTTCTGATTAATAGGTCCATCAAACAGTTCTTTTGGTTCACATGGTCCTTTCAGAGAACCCCTCTGGGCCTTTTCCTTATTGTCCCCAGGCACACTTTTTTCTGAATTTGGCATTTGGTTCTGGTTTTCAATTTGTTTGTTTATTATGCAGCTTTTCAGTTGTTTGCTGAAGTAGTTGCTTGTGATGAGGAAGATGGCTTTAACCAAGGAAAGTCTTACAAACGCACAGGAAGATTTGAGAGATTCTGACAAACAAGTTAAAAACTGCTTTTAACATTTGTACATTTATTTGCTATTTCCTTTTGCAATTTATCCAAACTGGTGATAGCTGAATCCATGAACCTGATAGTAATACATACATCCTGGCATGAACAGGAAACCACAAAGCAGAAGTCTGGGCATGAATCACGTATTTAATATCTATAACATTTCCATAACAACAATTTAATGATTTGACAGGTCTGATACAGCTGCATTAATGAATAGGAAGAACAATTGCGCGACTGAGACCTTTCTGAACTGGTGATATGTCATGTACCTCGTGATGGGTGCAATCTCCTTCCAATTTGTATACAATCTGTAATATGAAGCATGCATATTCCTTCCCTGTCTGAACTGCATCCTGAAAATCAGCTTGTAACAAGAGTTAAATAGACTGATGCTAAATGACCTTTTTTCCTGGTGAGTCAAAAACAGTTTTCCCAATAGCTTTCTGCCTGAGATCTCAACATAAGGAAATGAAAAATAATGTTTGCTTTGCAACTCACAGAATCTTTGAGCAATGTTTTCTTTTTTATTTTGAGTCATACTTTTAATCTGTCTCAAGAAGTGGGGACTGCAACCAAACATCAGTTCTTTACATCGTTACACTTTGAGGAGCTAAAGATCCAAATCCAACTTGGTATCCCATATCCATTTCAGGGCTCTTATTGGTGACATTCAGATGCAGTAAAATGCCGGCCTTTGTCAATCTTGACAGTGAAGCAGTAGTGTCAAATAGTTAGTCATTACCAAATGAATACGAAGAGGAATTATAATCCAAGCAAATCATACAATAGGAATAAACAGGTGAAGAGACAATAAAAAAGGTAAAAGTTATGAGGAATTCGTCTAATGATAATGGCTGTGAATTGCTGATGCTGGTCCAAAAGAGCATGTAGCAGTGCTGCAGAGCTGTTGGCAAGCCAGCAGAGGCAGATAAAATTAAATGAGACTTAAAATAGATAAATGTGAAGTAGTATATTTATGGAGAAAAAATAATGAGCAGAGACAGAAAACCAGAAATTGTTGTTCAGAAAAGCAGTAATGCAGAAAACCAAACCCAGAGCTGCAATAAATATATTGATAAGGAGCGCACAATGAATTGTTATTGTAGTGTAAATGCATGCCAATCTGTGATGCAAACAAATGAAAAGGATCCCTTCTGATACAAGAGGTAATCATAATTCTGTTCAGTCCATCTCTGACTGGAAGCTACTTATAATACAATTTCATTTTATACCTCTCTATTAGGCCCTGTAGTGTAGTATATAAACTAGTGGCACTTTTGTATTTTTTTTTTTAAATACAGACTAGTATCATATATGTATGTATATATTTATCCATATCTATACGCAGTAATAGGGCAGAACGAAAAGACACTGGTAGAATTGTAAGCACTTGTTTGGCAACATTCACAAGCAACTTTGTGACAAACTGATTTTGATGGACAGTGAAATTTCTTTGCTGCGGAAGTTCAACTAGAATCAGTGTGCTAAATCCTTGTTTAACATAAAAATAGCAGACAGTCAAGGAACTAGTGATGTTTAGGCTTTTTATCTAATAGTTCTGTTTCAGTGTTCTGATAAATCAAGTGGAATCAGTCAGTCAAAGACACAGTTAGCAGAATATATTGCCCTTCAGTTTCCCAGGTATGATTAGAAGGCAAATAGATATTCACAGTAAGCTCCTGAGATCTCATACCTTCCATGTGGCATCTTGAGCATTGGGCTCTTCTCCCCGGTATTTAGCGATAGGACAAGAGGAAATGGTCTCAAGTTGCACAGGGGAGGTTCAGGCTTGATATTAGAAAGAAGTTCTTCACTGTTAGAGTTGTTAGGCATTGGAACAGGCTCTCCAGGGAGGTGGTGGAGTCATCGTCCCTGGAGGTATTCAAAAAACGTTTAGCTGTGGTACTTCAAGACATGGTTTAGTGGACATGGTGGTATCAGGTATACGGTTGGACTTGATGATCTTTGAGGTCTCTTCCAACCATAATGTTTCTATGATTCTATGATTCTATGATCTAAGACAAACTGACAAGCTTCCTATTATGGTAAGCAATTCTGCCAGAAAAATTTGTGAGACAGATTCCGAAAAAAGTATGCAGATACTCATACATGTTACAAGATTATTAGACCTTGGACGGTGATCAGTGTGAATGCAGCGGTTTGCAGATGAGGACCCAAGATCGCGCCTCTCTGCTTTTTCTACGCTAGCCAGTCTGGTTGGAAAAAGTGCTTGGGACCTGTTCCCAGGGGATTTCTTCCCAGGGAAGATCCTTCTTGCTCTGAGGAATAGGACTACCATCCCCAGTATAGCCCCTTTCTAGGGTCCTGTATGCGCAGTTGTACCCTGCTGGTGCTTTGCTTGAGAGGAAGAGGAACACTGGCAGCAGAGGAGGGAGAAAGGAAAACTACAAACTACTTTCCTACACCTTTGTAAGTAAAGACCTCATGGAGGCAGCACCACCTCAAGGGATGGACATGGAGAGAAGAGAGGGAAGAAGGAGAGGTGCAGTGCACAGTGAAGCTTCATCAGGTGATACATCACAAGTATGGGAACAGCAATACTACCAGTAGTACCAGGTATGTGTATCCTCATTATTGTTTCATGCATTTATAAATATCAGGGGGGAGGACCATTCAAAAATCAATACCAAAAAAGCCATAACTTTACTTGTATATAAAACTTTGACAATATACATCAACACACAGAACTAGACCTGCCATCCCCCACTGAACCTGGGGGTTGTAAACCCATTACAGCCCAGGTTTAATTCACTGGATTTTGAATGCTTTCATTCTGTAGTCTCAAGTGTTTGCATACTGATTCAGCTTATGGCACCCACGACTCTCACATCTCAGATGAAGCCATAAGCTATCTGCAACTATCACAGCAAATCTGTGATACTTTCTCCTCTCTGAAAGCAATGACAGTGGAATCCCATCCAAAGATCTTTCCAAAAGCAATGTCTGGGTAACTACACCAAACACTCTGAAACTGGAATGTTTTGGAGAAAAACATCTTAAAAAAAGGAAGCAGACTATAAAAATGCCCCTAGGTAACTACATGCCTATACCCCATCCCACCAAACTTCCTACTAAAAACAATTTCTATGCTTTGGTCTGTATCTGTAGATGAAAAAAAGCTTTGCATATATATATTTCTGGATGATTTATCATACTGGTCTCCTGTTTGTTCTACTGAAAAGTCTATTAAATAAAGTAAAACAGACATGGAATAAATATTCTTCTAAATACATCATGACTATACAGTCTGTTTCTATAAAAGAATGAAGTATTAATGCAGTGTTAATGCAACTATTAGATAGCCATCTCATGACCATTACCTCTAAGGTCACTTAATTTTCTGGCATTCATTCATAATTTTCTGTTATTATTCAATACATAAATTCACAGATTTCCCCCTCTCAGTTATGACATGTAAAGTTTGACTTTCTATTTTTTTCCAATGATTAAGCTCACTTCTCCTTGCATTATTTTTTTAACATGGTAGGATTGCAGTGACATGCAGAAGCAGCATAGGAGCACCAAGAAATCTTGGTCAAGTGAGGATTTTTGCACTGTTTGTATCTTTTCTTCTCTGTTGTGCGGTGCATCCATCTGAACACAAAAGATTGCATCTCACCTTCCTTGCAAACATTTCCAACAGTGTCTTACAACACAAAGATAGGCAAAAGCATAACACTCTTGACGTCAAGATATTAAAGAAGCCAGTGAACTCAGCTCAATGATTTCAAAACAGAGATGTAGGCAAGGATTTAACCGAGGTGCAGAGGTTTGACTCCCAAGTGGACATAAGCACTTTTGTTCAAGGTCTCAGACAAATGCCTGAGCTCCAGAAAGAGCAGGAGTTGAAATGCGTCTCAGCCTTTCAGCGTGAGGATATTTCAGACTGTCTTTTTGAGATAGATGCCTGCTCCACACTGTGTCCTTGGTGGGGATTCTCTGGTCGTCTTGCTTTAGGCTCCAATTTTTATTCTGAGTGCTAACCACTCTGAAGGGAAATATTGCAGCATGTAACTCCCAAGCACTTAAATTGCCTGGGAAGATCCAGGCTCATAAAAATAACTGTCATGATCACAATTACCAGTGGGTCTTTCTTGCTTCATTTTTGGAGATCTTGCTTCCAAAACATCCTTTTAGATGCATGAGTTGTTTCTTTTCCTGCATATGTCAGTGCTTGCTGTAGTTTTGACATCAGGGATGGGCTAATTGCAGATGTCCACAGTGACAACTTTTTCTAAGCTAGTCATCCTCAGGTCTCTTTATAGTCAGTGGCATGAAAAAGGCCCTGCTGGGTCATGATTTCTCTGCCTTATTTACCTGGCTACATGGAAGGGAATGCATAGCAGTCCAGAAACACCCATTTCCCTCCATTGCCTGTAACAGGAGCCTGGATGCCTAGCTTAGGTGGAGACATGCACATTAGGTCCTGTGAATCTCACTTCACAGTATATTCCTGGTTACTTTGTAGAGACATGAGCAACAACTCTGTGACTGATATTTCATAACTTTAGACTCAGGAAACAAAAAACTAAAAATTTACTGCTTTTCCTAAGAGCATGTGCACTTATGGTTTGCTCACATGGCTCCGTATGACTGCATTATGCCACTTTGTGTAGGTGATGACATTTTCAGTGGCAGGAGAACATCCACATCAGATGAGAAATGATATGTTGCTAATCTGTAATAAGTCAAGACTTGTGATTGTGTGAACTTACCCTTTGTTAAACAGAACTCGCAGAGCTGGTATAACAATGCCATATGTCGACTACTAAAATTAGGATTTGTGTTTTATTTCTGCTGTTTCCCTCCTCTATTTTGTGTCCTCCCTGCAACAGCATATCCAATGTTTATTCCTTCTTAGAGTGTATTGGATTTATTAGTTTATCAGAAGCTGATTTTTAACCTGTTTTCTTTTTCTCAAATGGCAATCTTTATACCAACCAAAGTAGAATTGACATGTGCAACCCTTACTCTGTATGTGTAGGTTCCAGAAAGCTAAAACATTATATTTGGCCTGAAGAATGTTATAAATGAAAAATATACCTCTTAGCTTCAAAACAGAGAATTCTTTCCATACTTTCCACATGTGGAAACGCAAGATGTGTGCACATGTCAGGAGAAAGCTTTTTAGTGTACTCAGGAAAAATATGCAACTTCTGTGTCAAATTTTTGGTTAAGGCATAGCAGTTAGTCATTCTAGATCCATAAGAAACTTCGGATTAATTTTTCAAAATGGAGTTCCCTTCTTCCAAATCTGAGTGTCTATTTATTATTTCTGTTATGTATAAGATGAATATTCCACCTTGAAAATAGCACCTGTAACAGCAAATGGGATTTTGGGTGTGCTCATATCAATTTCGATACTTTACAATTTCTGACTGTGTTTACAAGCTACAACAATAATGTGCTGTCTCTGATGACATTTCGTTTTTGCAACATAGAATAATGGAAATAACCTTTTAATGACATAGTAATTAACTCTCCACTGTAGCTGGTTATACTGGAATCAGCTATGTTTCTCAGGATTTTCTGGCCTAAATCTGAATTATTTAGTTTTTAAAATCAGTAATACATATCCCCTTTTGCTATGCAGAGGAGTCTGATTCTTCTGCATAAATTATCAAAAATTAACAAAGAAATAATAATTTCTTTCTAGATACACCAAGGAGGAATTCTTTCCAGACATCTCCAGCTTTTCTAGTCACTTTGTAAACTGTATGTTTGCAATCTGGGGGATGCTAGTGATGCAACAGGGATGTATGAGTGGATGTACTGGTGAGGTGAGTCGTTTTTCTTCCTGTGCAGAAATTGCAAAGCCAAGATGTGTCATAGAAAGTAGTTACTTTAAGCTTTTATACTTTCAATACTGTAGGTTTCTTGAAATCTGTATTACCAAGCATCTGGTCATCAAAATACATTTGATGTGAATGTCAAATAGATTAAGTATATACACCTGCTAAGAAAATATATCTTCAGAGTGTTGCATATAATTAAGATAATGCATAACCTTAGAAAGACACTAGCCCAGGATTTTTGTAATCATAAACCATTTTCTGATATCCACTCAGTTTCATTTGTTTTAAGCACTGCTTCATTCATGTCCTTGGAATTGTAAACTTTTTCTAGCAGATCCTGTCATTGTCTGTGCATTTATGTGGTATGAAGCACTGCCTTGCTTCTCATCTCCACTGAGGATATTTAATAATAATATTTAACTTCAGTTATCTAAGTTGTCCACTTGTTCTAGTTACTCAGAGCCTTTTTACAATCAGTGGAGAGAGCTGGTGCATGCAGGGTTAAATCTCCTTAAATGCCTATTTCAGTTTGTGAGGAATTGCCTTCTGAAGGTGTCTCCACTGACTGTGGAAGGAGACAAAGTCTGACTGAAGCTGTGTGGGAGGCATCCCATCCACTGAATTCCATGAGGATTTTATGGGTAACATACCCCACTCTTAGGAGCTCACTGCAAATTCAGAGAAAGGCGTACTGATGATTGAGAGCAAAGTCAGAGTCAGAATATTTTTTCATCCACTAAAATCACTTTCTTCATTCCCTACTGGTCATGTCTATACTGCAGATAGAGAAGCAGCCAGTCAGGACCCCAGGATCATCCACTTCAGTGATTATCACCTGTACACATAGTGTCCAGTTCCACTTTGTAAAAAAATACAGATCAGGAGTGAAATATTCTACAATCCTGTGTTAAGGTGAATGTCAATAGTCTTCACTGAAGACTATCTTTACTTGAGATACTTTGCAGCAGGCAGAGTTTGCACAAACTTGGAGCTGCCTGGGTTGATTGGCCCAGACTGGATGACGGTGGTTGGGGTCTCTTGGTACAATTAGATGCGAAGCCTGGCTAAAGTCCTCTGTTGGGTTTGCTGTTAGCTATGTAGCTAGTGGGCAGTCAGATATAGAAACTGTGTTTGCTCCTAACTGTTACACATTGTGTCCCTGTTTCATGTATATTCATCTGACCTTTCTCTTATTGTGGTCCTCTGCTTTATAAGTAGTGATCAAGACTACGGGTCTGTAATATGCATTAGACTATTTGTAGAAATTCATAAGTATGAAGCTTCATGTGATCACAATGCTGGGCTTTAGGAAAGTTTCCAACCAAATTTTTGAACTTCCCCCCCGCCCCCCCCCTCCGGTAAGTCAATTGTTCCTAAACAATTAAGATACTTTTGGTTTCTGACAAAGCTGAAGAGAAGAAGAAGATGAATGGAGCGGAAGCAGGAAAAGCAGCTATTGAGGTTAAAAGAGGTATTAGCAGACTCAGAGAAAGAATTGGAAAATTTTTAAGAGCCGACAAGAACGAAAAGCTGTGGCCACTGTGGACTTCTTAATCCTTTGAACTTCAAGAAGCAGAATCTGCGGAAGCCTTCATGTGCAGCAGGTACCTGAGAGCCCAAGGAAGCCCAAGGATATCTGGTGAAATCTTGTCCATGAGGACTGCAAATCACTGCTTCATTCTGCACAGTAGTGTATGTATCCAGTGGAGATTTTCTGTTAGAAGACAGACTGTCTTTATCTCAGCTGCTGGCTGCTCAACTACTCGCTACCCAGATTTACAATTTTGGCAACAGTGTGTGTGTTGAAGAGTTATCCAAGTATTGGTTATGTGCTCATGGTTCCCATTTTCCCTTCCGTCGTTTCATTTACAAGAACCACTTGAAATAACTTAGCTCAGCTGTATAATGGTGATTTTTTCTGTCTTGGTGTGATGTATGAGCCTAGCTTACCAGTGAAAGTTTCCACAACAAGCACTGGTGGTACCCCAAATGCTATTTTGTATTTAACCCTTCAGGTCCTGGGATCTATTTTGTCACCCCAAAAACTTTCATACCAGTGAGTCAAAGTCCATGTGTCATGCTTTAGTTAGCTGTAGCCTGACTCCCTTCCAAGCAAGATGTACAGCATGGAAAGAGAAAGTGCCGCGTAAAGAATATATAGACTTTTAAGATCTACATAAATTTAAAGAATCATACAGCTCTCTTCACTCCTTCTGTTAGACTGGTTTGCAGTGTCCTTTGATTAAAGAATTATTGTAAGTAGGGCAATCACAATAGGAAGACAATTTTCATATATTGTGGAGGTGTTTTTTGATAAGGTGGAAACCCTCTTAGGTACTCTGAAAAGCTTCAAACCAATTAGCGTGTACATACTTTGTAAGTTGTATTTTTTCCTAATAATCTTCCTACCTTTGCCATATATCTGAATTAATACACACACTTTTTTCTGTTATATACCTGAAGTGCCACAGAATATGGTAGTCCGGATTCATCTTGTGAGGCAGATTTCAAATTCAAAGAGAATTTGCCATCTTGATCCCAGGCTGTCACATTTCAAGTAGGCTGTTACCCGGGCTTCTAACTGCAGTTTAATATTTTTTGTTCCCTCAGAGTTCAGGATTTGGAGTTAAATACTACAGGCTGCATAGGTTACAAGTCCTTTGGGACTTCACTAACAGTTAGCTAATATCATGTTATGTTATGTTATGTTATGTTATGTTATGTTATGTTATGTTATGTTACGTTGAGTTATGTTAGATCACCAATTTCATGGAAATATGGATAACATACTTCTGCAAATGCAATCTATAGGTTTTTTTCATCCATGACAATGAATTGAAAATGGACAATAAAACTTTATCCTAGAAGCTGGTACACTAACGTCGTCTGCCAAAATCTATGTTCTTACAGAGCCGAAGTAGGTAAATTCATGGGAATCAATACAGTTTCTTGAGATGTGTACAGTTATGTAATTAACAATTAAATTGCATCTTGTCATGTCTGAAATACTTTATTTCATTATTCTAGCCAGCTTGCATAATAGGAAATGCTAGTTTTATCCCAGCAGGTGAAATTCTGAAGGGAAATAAGAATGGGGATACTTTGGTTGGGAATCAGCTGAGGTGGGTGTCTGCATCGGAGCTGGTCACCCAAAGCTCCCATATCAGACAGGGAGGAAAGCCTGTAATGCTCAAGGCTCAACCTTTAAACTCAAATGTACATCTCTCTCTGCTCTGAGGGTTTATGCCTCTGAGTGTGCCAATTTCTCTCCATTGCATATCAAAGGATCTCATATGTAGATGTTTATGATGGATATATGTAGCTAAGAGTCAGAAGCCTACAGTATGTTGGTGACACATAGATCAAACTTCAGTGAGTTGTAATTCTAATAGAGTGTATTCATGCTCAGTTCTCCTGTGGGAAGACATATCCTTGCCCACCAATTTTGGAAAAAATTGGTTTTGAAAACTCTATGTATGCCAAGTTAACCACTACAAAAGCTACTTGTCTTTACCATACTTATTACTTAAATTTTAGTCAGTTTTTAATTTTTCCTGACAAATGAGTCCAAGGAATAAGCTTAGAAGCAATGTGAGCAATGTCCTTGAAATAAGCTACTGTGAAGAAGTAGAAATTAATACTCCGCCATATTCTGCACATTTGCCTTTGCTGATTTACTGTGTGAGTAACAACTTCCTGAGCATTAAAAAAACCTGTGACTCTCTATTAAGACAGAAATATGGATTCCCTCTTTTCATATTAAGCAATACGAAGGAGGACAGAAATTTGATTTATTTTCATTTGGACTGTTTTATATTGTTATTGCATATTTAGATTTTCTCTTGTCTTTTTGGAGTGAAAGAAAAATTTCACAGATCAACCAAAGATGAAATGTTATTTCATTTCTCCCTTCCCCTGACCTTATGTAAACTTTCATCGAAAAAGTATTGCTATTGATCTTTTAACTTCTCCTGTTTACGTAAAAGGAAATTGCAGGTCACTGTGATAATGGTTTAAGAATATCCTATTTCCCCAAAATCTCACCCAGTCTTGTGAGCTTGCAGTCAGAAGCTACATTTAGAGATCCAAGCCTTCACATTTGGGTAGCATCTGAAAAGTGGCTTCACATTCACAGTCTCATTTCCAGAACCAGCATTACCCCTGTCTGTCTCATGGTAGTGTACTCAGCAAACCTGCAGCCGTGAGTGAACTTTTCCCTCATGGATGAATGTCAAATAGGGTGGCAAATATCTCCATGTAGCCATGTAACTGTGTCATTGTCCTAAGCTTTTAATCCACAGACTCTCTGCCTCCTAAAATACTCACGTAAGTCATAAGAAAGACTCACAGATGAGATTGTGGATTGCGACTGAGCTGAGAGGGTTTCACTTTATGCTCCAGAAAACTTCGCCCAGTCTATACCGCATGGAAGAACTTCATAGAACCAGCAGCCATGTGAGGTTGGAAGGGACATGTATCTGGCTATCGTCTAGTCCCATCCCTGCCCAAGCAGTGTCATCTACAGCAGATGGGATAGTTGTTCCCTAGTCCCTATCCCAGAAAGGGCAATCTTTGCTTGGTGCATCGGTACATTGCAGGGCAATAAGGACAGAAAGAAGTGAAAATACAAAAGCCCAATGAAAATTGTGTAAATATGTGGAGCTTCAAGTTTAAGATAAAGCAGAAACCTTTGAAAGCAAGTATGATTAACCACTCTGAGAAAACATTGTGAAAAGTAGCTATGTCTTAATCTTTTGAAGTCTTCACATTGAGGCTTGATGATACTTCTTTTTAGCTAAATACAAGCTATTCATCTCAGAACCGAGGGAAATGAATTAAGTGTAGTGCCTGTGTTATCAGAAGTCAGACTGGGTGATCTAATGATGCCTAGTGGCTTTAACTATCTATAACTGACACTGAACTCCTGCTGATTTGAAGCCTTTAATACTGTCCATGCTCCAGAGGTCCTCTCAGCTACAAAGAGTATCACCCACACCATCTCTTATTCTTCCTCACCTTTATGGAGAAAAAAAAAAAAAAAAGAAAAAAGGTGTTCTTCACATCTCTGAAATAAAAAAGCATCCTGTGGGCAAAGGAAATGGTGAGCAAGAACATCCGTATACTGCTAAGTGCTCCCTTGATTTACAGAAAAAGACCTGATTCTATATCCACTGGAATCTCTGACATAAGATAAAGAGACACTTTCAGTATTTTCATCATGAATGTATAGCATAAGATGTCTTACAACAAGAAAGGGTATTGATTATTAGGGGGGAAATGAAAAAAAACACTATAGTAATTTTTTCCTGAAATTTGTTCTAAATTCTCCTCTTAGTTATGCTTTGGCAAATACTGATTAATTCCAGACAACTGTCTTGCTTCTGATTTAAGGCACTGACGTGAAAGGAGATGCAAAATTTATATATTCAGTACATAGCATGTACACTTGTACAACTCTGGTCCACAGTGAGTTGCAAATGTTCATATTATATTTTCTAATATGCTTCTAGAGCTTTGAAATTCTTATCTTCTGTTGTTTGTGAGAGATATGACCTATCTATCCTGGTGTTCCATCAAATATGTAAAGAGTGACTAAAGCAAATCCTCTTTTGCCAACAGCAATATGATTGACAGCCTACTGTTTTCACATCCACAAAAATTACCAAATTTTTATTTAGTGAGAAGAATAATTACCACAGTGGAAGTTATTGTGCTTCATTTTACTGTGGTGGAGTTGGATCTGAAATATTTAGTAGAGTTTGCTAACTGCAGCTCTTGAATGAATAGTGTTTATTGTTGTCGTTTGAATGAGCAAGCAGTATTTGTATCAGATTTATCACTTAACGCTGCAATACATAAGTATATCCCCAGTCAAGTTCTGAATTCCAAAACCAGAAATGCTAATAAAGGTACTTGAAAACCAGCAATAGAAAGATAGATCTTCTTCTGTTGCAAATAATTGTCAGTATTCACCAGAAATGCTCTGTTCCAAGTTTGTTTCCAGTGTAAATTCTGCTTACCAAGAACATGCACAAGAAGCATATACTTGCTGAAACTCACCATCTAAGCAAGTAATATTGAAGTGGTACAAATTATTAATAAACAGCATGTGGTCAGATGCTGAAATTTCCACAACATAATCAACTTGAGTGATAACAGTCCAAGCTTATAGCAGTCTAATCTTTTGCCAGAGGCTGGAAGAACACAATCAAGCTCCTGGGAAAGCCTCTCTTGACATTTAAGAACAAATAATAGGTATACTACAAAGCACAGTTTGAATTCTATGGGCAATTAATTTATTCCAAAAAGGATTTGAACAGAGAACTCCTAAAATGTGATGACAATGGCAGGAGACTCCAGAGGTATTAATGAGTTGATTAATTAACTGTTTGAAATAGTGCATGCATGTTATGACTGTGAGCATGACTCAACAGAAAATCACGGGCTCAGTAAAACCAATGGTAACAACAGACTTGCATTTTTTTTCTTATTCCTTATTATTATTATTGTTACTGTCATTATTATTTACAATAGATTTTCCAATGAGGACTGGGCATGAAAAAACCAAATGTGAAAAGCTGTTCTCAGAACAGGATTTCCCTGTCCGAGGGCACAGAGCACCGAGGTTTCCAGAGGGAGTAGGGTCCTGCCCGCTGCCTGGCAGGCAGTGTGGTGGGGCTGGGGACTAAGCAAGCCTTGGCTGATGCCAACTGAAATTCATGCAATTCTTCTCAGTCCCATCGCTACCCAGCACTGAACCCAACGGAAAGGAAGTCTACCTTATTCCCTGATGACTACTGAAGCCTGTGCAGCTGTTGAAGTCCCCAGCTCAGTAACAATTAGGTGACTGAACTGAGCACAAACTCTTGAAAAGAACAAACCTTTCCTGCAAGCAAGTTTGACTTCAAAGCATCAACAAATTTAGAGCATTCAAAAATACCCATAAGTAAAGGGATTTTTTTGTTTGTTTCCCAGAATTTTTCACCTGACTTTGCTCTTGACCAAGCCACTGAAGTTGCCAGTCAAATGAAGCTTGAGGCAGTTTTACTTTCTAGCTCATTAGTGATGGAAATTAATGTCTTCTTGGGAAAAATCATCAGCATAAAATGTTGATTACAATATTTATCCTTTCACCAACAAAACAGATTCTGTAAGCTACACATAAATATCCTTTCATCATTTAATACAAATCAGTCATACAGGGATTTATAAAGTATCTGCTCTTTAACTTCTAATAAGCTTAGAAGGTGCTAACCTTCATGTGAATGGGCAGAAATGGTTCATTATGAATACCTGCAGCATGAGTGACCTAATCTTAAATGCATAACAAAGGAATTCCTTGTTTCTCAAAGATGAATATGACAGGAATATATGTTGTCTTTCATAGCTGGAATTACCACAGAGGGATGTACTGGAGTTCTGATGCAGCTCAGTCTGAATGATTTTTTCCTGTTCTGTTTAAGACATTCCACACAACCTTAAACAGCATTTTAGCACCTTCTGGGGCTAAGGAATCAGGGAGAAAAGCCACTTGCCATAACACAACATTCTTAATGGGGAAATGAGGGGGGAAAAAACCCTATCAACACAGAATATATCTTTTTTTCTAAGTAAGAAATCTGCCTAAATCAGGGCTTGCAGTCTGTCTGTCTCTCCAATTTTAAAATTTCAGCTTTTATATGCCTCTGGTACACCTTAATGCAGTAGTACATGGTCCCTCTCCTTCCTCCAGTATGGATGCTCTGTGCCAAAAAAGTATTTGGTAGCAAACCACAGATCCAAAAGGGAAGCTTCCTCCATGCACATCAAGAGAGACAAAATGGTAAGTCCGCTTGATTCACTTGCCCTGGGAAATACCCCGGGGTGCGCAATTCCCTTCTGTGACCTGGCTTTCCTGTGGTACGGCTGCTTTATGCAGGTGACAAAGGTATGGAATCCACAGCACCATAGATCTTGTGCTAGTACGTACCTGCTTTATCTAAAAATACCAATACAAAGCATGATGCCCCCACAGTTAATCATAGAAAATTTACAAGCAAAAATGCAAACCAAGCAGCCTGTTGCCATAACTGGTGTATTTTCAAGATGCTGCAGCACTCAAATAGCTCTTGGAGTAGAATAATATGATTTTGCTGTTTTGACACTGTGTCGCTTGAAGCTACTAGAAATATTTGAGTGATGTCACTCTGGTATGAGATCTACCTGCCACCCCCTCTTTTTGCCAACAGCAGAAATCTTCAAATTTTTTGTTTCCTATTAGCAAGAGACAATTGAAACATTTCTAAAATTATGTAAAATTGTACAGCCTCCCGAATACTGCATGAAGTGTTGCAGATGATTTGTGAATATTAACATAGCCCAGATGATCCTAAACAGCCCATTGATATTTTTAATTTCTTTGAATCCATGTTATGCCTTCCCTTTCTGTCTTTGTTGGGTAAATGATTAAGATCAGTCACTTTACATCCCCAAAGACTCAAAGCAATCTTCTTGCTGTTGTGCAGTTAATATTTTGGGTTTTCTTCAGTTCATTGACTCTGTTTTTTGTGTTTGGTTGTACTATTAACACTCACCCTGCCATAGGAGTCTAGACATGCCAAGTAACTCTATGCACAAAATCTATTTCTTCTATCTAGGAGGTAACAAAAAAGCACAGACATCCTTTCTGTTAGTTTCTATCCAGAATAAATTTCTCCAAGCAGGTGTTGATTGCCAGAAATTTTAGCCCAGATTGGCAATCTCAATGAAGTCTTACTTTCTGAAAAGTGATTCTCAGCACTTTCTCAGGATAAGGACTGTCAGATTCTCCCTTTAAGGAATCTCGCATTTTGAAACTGAAATTAAGAGATCCATTGGGAAAAAAATAGACTTTCCTGCTTTTGCTGAGATGTCTTCATTACTAATCCTCAAGCCTCCTGAAAAGGTAGTGTAACCACAAATGTCATCTTTGTATACCTGCAGTAACCTACAGTGCCTTTCTCCATTTTGACAAGCAGTTACAGCAAACACTACAGCAAGACTGAGCATCAGCCAGTTGGGCTTTTTGGCTGGCCTTAGCACTGCAAAATTAATTTTCTGCAAATCAGCAAGCAACCTTCTGGGCAGTTCCTTAAAATACATGAGATGTCTAAGCAGTGAGATGATCATTAGATGACGGACATAGGTAACCTAGAAGAGCATATGCCATTTTACCTTTCTAATTTTTAGCTAAATGACAGTAATAATACTGTTCTGTTTGAGGTGTATCTTAAGCTTGGGGTTTTTTTTCCCTAAGAGTATTTCTCTAGGAAGTCTCCCAGAAACATTTATCCTTCAAGGATATGAAAGAGAAAAAATAGGACTATCAAAGTAAAAATCAAAATTAGAGTCAATTTGAAAGTCACCAATACCCAGCATGACAGTCTCCAACATATCAGTCACACTTCAAGATTATTGTCTTAGCATAAAATATCTTATAGGGAGAAAGTAACATTCACATGAGCTTTTACTAAAGTTAGCCTGATGCTCTGTGGGACTGGTGGTTAGACAGACTGGCACCTGTTGATTGTGCTGTCACTTCAGTGTATGAAACCAATTTGCTTGTAAGCAGTCCATATTTCATTAGCATTATAAGTGCTACAAGAAAATAATTAGCTTCTAATGCACTCTACAGCTAAATCACCGGAGCAGAAGTGATCAATAAAACAGTCAATAGCAAATCGTTTGGTCCCATTTTATTAATGCTGTTTGAATTCATGCACTTTCCAATCTGGGATTTATCTGCACATTATGAAAGATTTCATGTCATGCTACAAGTTTCATCACAAAGACACAAATCCCTTATCTATGCAATATAGTTTACAAAAGCCACTAGCTGTCTAAATCAGTAGGTGTCTGGGAAAACAGCATTTTTTACATTTGTAAAATTTAATCACAGGGTGTTATAAGACTCTTTGCTAGCAGATCTGGTGAGACAGAAGTCAGATGTGGGAAAGGAAGAATTTAAAACCGGGTGGCAGATGCCTTATCAGATATGACAGAATAATCATAAAATCATAGAACAGTTCACGTTGGAAGGGACCTTAGATATCAACATCCCTGCCATGGGCAGGGACACCTTCCATCAGACCAGGTTGCTCAAAGCCCCATCCAGCCTGGCCTTGAACACTTCCAGGGATGGGTCATCCACAGCTTCTCTGGGCAACCTCTTCTAGTGTCTCACCACCCTCATGGTAAAGCATATCTTCCTTATATCTAATCTAAATCTACCCTCTTTCAGTTTAAAGCCACTGCCCCTTGTCCTATCACTACCTACCCTTGTAAAAAATGCCTCTCCAGGTTTCTTGTAGGTGCCTTGACCTGCTGGTCACACTTCTTTTGATGCAGCCCAAGATATGTTTGGCTTTCTGGGCTGTAAGCGCACATTGCCAGGTCATGTTGAGCTTTTCATCCATCAGTACCTCCAAGTCCTTTTCATCAGGGCTGCTCTTGATCCATTCTGCACCCAGCCTGTATTTGTGCTTGGTATTGCCCCGACCCAGGTGCAGAACCTTGCACTTGGCCTTGTTGAACTTCATGAGGCTTGCACAGGCCCACCTCTCACATCTGTCAAGGTCCCTCTGGACAGCATTCCTTCCCTCCAGTGTGTTGACCGGACCACACAGCTTGGTGTCGTTGGCAAACATGCCCTGGACAGCATTCCTTCCCTCCAGTGTGTTGACCGGACCACACAGCTTGGTGTCGTTGGCAAACATGCCGAGGGTGCACTCCATCCCACTGTCCCTGTCACTGACAAAGCTGTTGAACCGCGCTGGTCCTGATATCGACC
>NW_009604310.1:60488-65908 GCF_000690535.1 Cariama cristata | reverse complement strand
AGGGGCCTACAAGAAAGTTGGGGAAGGACATTTTGCAAGGGCCTGTAGTGATAGGACAAAGGGCAACGGTTTCACAATGGAAGAGGGAAGATTTAGTTTAGATGTCAGGAACTAAGAAATTCCTCACTGTGATGGTAGCGAAACACTGGAACAGGCTGAACAGAGACCAAAGAAGCTGTGCATGCCCTATCCCTGGAAATGTTCAAGGCCAGGTTTGATGGGGCTTTGAGCAATGTGGTCTGGTGGAAGGTGTCCCTGCCCATGGCAGGGGGGTTGGAACTAGATGGTCTTTAAGGTGCCTTCCAACCAAACCATTCTATGATTCTATTATTTTAATCTTACCAAAACTTTATTGCAGTAGCCATTGAGGAGAGCAACACCCTCCACACAGTTCTTAACTGCTAGAATAAAATACTGAAATTGAAAGAGACAGAAACACAGCAAAGAGCTTTAAATACCAAAACCAGGAGCTACCATCTGTCATCATAGTGTACTATCTGTAAAGGTAAAGCTTCAATTCTCTGTACCAATATTTATGAAGTTGAAGGTACCTTACAGAAGCCTATAGCAGCTGCCTCGCCTCTCTTTTGGGACTGTAACAATCTCAGTATGGACAGGTCATATATCCTATACTGTACCTAAGCTTCTGAATTAAATGATTCGAAGCAACCTGATGGAAACCAATCATCTGCTTTAGATACTGCATCATTGTAGTAGCAAGCTTCATTAAGTAGGCAGGTTTTTCTTCAAGGTAAAAGTAGCAGGAGACCAGGTAAAACATGGTATAAGAAGCTGGTGTCAGCTCACTTATGTTATCAACCTGGGCATCTTCATGAAGGGATGGAATAATCAGAAGCGCCTCAGGCTCAAAAGACCTGGTCGGTGAGAACATGTGGATCTTTCAGAGAAAGCAGTTATATCAGTTGGATTCCCTCAAACTTCAGCAGTTCTGCTTTGGACAAAGTAGAGTTACCCTGCACCAGCAAACAATGAGATACGGTGACAGCACAAGCTGCTAATGGAAAGCTCACCATGCTTCAGCTTTAAATTGTAAATTAGAAAAAAGGTTTCCAAAAGGCAAGAAAGAATGAGGGAGAGAAAGTTTTCATATGATGTCAAGTCAAAACCACAATTTTCTTACGCAGCAAGACACTGTTTCAGAGCTGCTCTCTTACAGATGAAGTATCCAAGGGCAATACAGCAGATCAGCCCATCCACCAAGAGCTGCTCAGGGTAAGAGCAGCGTATACAGATTTAAACAGCATCCTCCTGATCTAAAGTAAGGTGAGGTGCAGGCAGCAACATTTGGCAACTCAGTACTCCAACGAGGGACTGTTCCAGAGCTCCCCAGAAACAGACATCACCCAGCAGCCTGCAGCAGAGGCACACAACACGGACCTCAGTGAAGATGCAACACACCATGCAGCACCTGCCCACAACATCTCGCTTGTAGTTGAAAACAGAGTGTTTGGAAAGGAAGAAGGATAAAGCCAAGGACATAGAGACAGTTATTACAGGTTAATTAATCAGAAAAAGTTTAACGCAAAAATATTCTATGAAACCCTGCCTGTGCAGACAAGCTATAAATCAACTGTGAAGCACAAAGTGCTTTTAAAATGCCCTTTACAAGCTGCTCTGCACTGCAAACATAACCTTCCCCATGTTGGGTACCACAGCTTGGGGCAGGGACTGAAGAAAGGGAATGAAACATTTTACAGAGGCAAAGCTGGAACACACTCTCTTTGCAAATAGAATCATAGAATCATTATGGTTGGAAGAGACCTCAAAGATCATCAAGTCCAACCGTACACCTGATGCCAAATAAAGGCGGCAAAGGAAAGAAAACTCAGGGCGGGGCCAGTATAAGGTATAAACACTTACTAGGCACGCTAAGTAGATGTTTCACAAGCATTAGAAGACGGGTGCTTATAGACAGTGTATCTGGCAAATCAAAATCAGTCACCCTGCAAGCAGCCAAGCTTAGCACAACCGGGAAGCCGTACGGACACGGGAGTTAAGTACAGATCGAGGTACCCAAAGCTCTCAGTGCTGCGTGGGTTAGGGCTACTGCTGTGCTGTCCCAGTTACCTTTAGTGTACTTAGACTGGGACTACTCCAGCTCTACAAGGAAAAAAAATCTATATAATGCCTGGTGTGGCCTGTTGTCTTAACATCGCCAGAAACCAAGCAAGCAGTCTGAGAAGGGAGTAATTATGGATCCCACGAGAAGGTACACAAGCTCTCAAGTTAGGCAAAGCTGCAGCCAAGAATCGCAGGTTGGGATAGAAAAAATAAAACACAGGGCTGGAACTGAAGGATGCATCCATTTTCACAATCCCACTTGACTTTATGGGAAGGAGTGACTGCTCAGCACCATGACGCCTACAGAATGCTATTGTGTATGTTGATCCTAATCTATTATTTATTACAGAATTTACAGATCTGTCTTTTTGCCAACTGACAGCCAAGCAACTACTAATTTGCAGGCTAAAACACTGCAAGGTCTGCAGACCCCAGAGCATTTGCAAGCCAAAAGGATTCAGAAATGCTTGGAAGAAGCCTGGCAATGCTGCCAGTCCTCAACAAGGTCCAAAAGAATTTAAGCGGCGGCCACCAAGACTAAGGAATCACCTGAGAAATATGGCCAGAGAGGAGGATGTCTTCACATGCCTGAACTGCAAGTTAGTTTTATAAATCTTTTAACAGCAACAAGTGAGAGCATCACTGGATGTACTAACAGCTCCAGGTTTGAAGGGATAATCGCCGAATTCCTAAGACTACTTGGTATGTTTTACTGAATGTTTCTCGCAATCACACTCGCCTCTCTCAAAGCAGGCTAGGAACTATTATCATCTCTTCATCAAAGACTCAGAAAGACCAAGAGTAACCCTGAGGTTATTCTGTGTAATACTTTTGAAAGAGTCCCCCAGACTCAAATGCTGGCCTGTGCTTCAAAGAGTTAAGCTGGCAAAAGGGAATGGGAGAATAATTTTAGCTCATTACCCCTCTGTTCCGTTACCGTGACGAATTAACCCCTCCTATGACGTTATGTAACTTTTGAGAAAACATTTGTGGTTTAGAATTGATTGTTCAATTTGTATTCCTGCATGGATAATCACTTCTTTAAAAGGAAGTATGCATCAATAATATTCATGGGGAGCTTTATAAGAGCTTGGCAAACATTTCTGACAAAACAAAAAACTCAAACAGAAGGATTACTCATAAAATGCTACATCAACAACTCTTTCTGACAGGCATCTGGATTATGCTGCTCTTTAAAAGGGAAAAACAAAGATCTCACTTCGAAGTTTAAATGGAAACAGTGAAATATGCCATTAAAAATACCAGATCATAAACAAATTTATTTTTGCAAACTCAAATATAATGAGCAATTATGACAAAGTTTGCCAAGATAATTTAAAGACACTCCTTTTTTAAAAAAAATACTTTTAAAACATTGTAAGATGTAGAGAGATCACAGGGTAGTAATGAGTTTATAGACCTAGAAAATCAGACATCCAGCATTAATAGTCTATCAAGTCTGATCTGTTTCTTCAAATGGCCTTTAGTTGATACCCTAAATGAAGTCAAAGCACCCACACCTGACCAAGCTAACAAAACTCCAGAAGAAAAATATAGACAGACACTTTAGTAGCTCATCCTCAAAGAATGGATTTCATTATCCTTCCCCTAAACCATGTTAAACACAGAATTGTATTATGCAGACAACACTAATTTCTGTGGTATTCTGTAGCAAGACTCACAACCAGATGTGATGAGGCAAGTAGGAATTTCTTACTCATTCTAAGTTTATTTAATTCTTATTTCCCAGGAAAAGCTCAAGCAAAGCTACTGAGATATGTGGAGTTCAAAAGAGATACGCAAAATATTCACATGCTAAAAGAGACTGCTGAAAAGACTGCTTATTCAAATGAATGCAGAGTTCTAATGGATCTGCAATGTTCAGTTCAAAATTGTTGACCCAAATAGCAAGGTTTCTTTGAAGACAAATATACACAGTCTAGGAAAAGGGGTAGATTTCCTTAAAGTAGAGTCAGCTTCTTCACAATTCACTGAAGTCCACTGCCTTTGCTGGAGCTTCGATGAAGGTAATAGTCAAGTACATGTGTTGAAATGTCTTTTGTTTCTTTATTGAAGCAAAGACGAGCAAAGACACCTTCTTCTGAAATGGTTTGAAAGCACTGGGATTAAAAGACTGAAAAGTTTTAGGACAGCTTGACTAACATATCTTCCTAGCTCCATTGTTTCACCAAAGCAGCTGGAGAGACTAGCATTCAAAGCACTGAAGCATTTGAGACTGAAAAGTCCTCAACTTCTTTGACATCACGAACCAACTTTCTGCAGTTCAAGGTCTTTTCCAGATATTGTCAAAAAAAGTCAACAGAAAAAGTAAAAACAGAAAAAACTCTATTGGTTTCCCATTTGCAGATGGTTTTAACAGAAAGTCCTACTCTTCTAGTAGGACTCTCAGGGACTATCAGGGAGTCGGGTAACATAACCAGCTGGAGGTGATGTGAAGACAGCCACATCATGCCTTTTGTAGTTGGGGAGGAATGCTATTAGGCAGCTGGAGAGCAGCAGGATAGGAACAGGTGGCTTGCTGCAAAAGAGCCAGGGCAGTGGCAAAGTACCTGGCTCTTAGCAGAGTCTTCTGTGTCCCTCCCTGTCTTACGTGAAGCCTTGCACAACACAAAGACAGACTGAGTAGGGAACAGGAACTGCACTTTGTTCACAATGTACCAGAGACAGCAGGGAAGGGGGGGGTGGGGCGGGGGGACCCACCCTAAAAACTCATTCTGTTGGGTCTGATGCTGCGAAATGGAAAGGAAGAGCACTGTATCATTAGCTTGGAAAGAACAGCCTGTGCTGGAAAGGGCAAAAGCAACCATTTCTCTTGCGATCTGATCTAACACTGCCATACCCCAAGAGAAGGTAAAGTCCTTATGTAATATTTAGGTACAAAGTAGTCTGAAAGGTAAAAATACAGCCAAGGTGATAACACTGCTGCAGTGTGGTACGGCCAGCAGCACAATGCATCCCAAAAAGGGTTTTCAAAGCTATGAGTGTCTACCTAGAGGAGTTACCCTTTGGGTACAGGAGGACTGACAGAAGTCACCTCTGATTCCCCAAATACAGTCTCTGTTTTCTCTCAGACTCATTTTGGACTGGCAAGTTGACCAGGGCAGGGGAAACTCCATTCTCTTCACAAGGACCAACACACTATTTACCCTCTACATAATCCTAGTCGTCCCGTTTTGACCTTAGTCTGATTCTCTCACATGTAAGGCACAGGACTCCAATTCTTGCCTTGTTCAGGAAGAAAAAATAAAAAACCCGTCATGATTACCAAACTTCTAGTGATGCCTTGGGGGTGTTGGTGAAAGGTTTTAGTGATTAAT
>NW_009604310.1:37257-60457 GCF_000690535.1 Cariama cristata | reverse complement strand
TCCTGCTGTCAAAACCTATTTGTTTTTTCTGTTATGAATCTTCTTGGCTTTCATTTCTAGACAATGAATCTTGCTATATTTTTGTTCAACAGACTGAAGATTCTTCCTTTCTTAGAGTTTCCCACGTAGAACAGCTAATCAATTCTTTCCTTCTCTTGGATCAGGGTAATGAATGATTGAAAGAAATCCCAGTGGCCTACAAGCACGTCTTTCCATGCCTTAGCCACCATCATCACTCTCCTACCATCTCTCCCTATCTCATCAACCTCCTTGAGGTGCAGACAGACCTGAACACAGTATTCTGGGAGTGTCTGCAGTATGGTCAGACCCAGATTTAGCACAGCCTCCTTGAAGTTCTCCTATGGATGTACACAAGGATTGCTGACACAGGCAATACAACAGCTTTGTTGTACAAGCTCACGTTCCCCTGGAGTCAGCTCAAAGTGGAGCAAGATCCCTCTCTCCTCTTCTCCACTGACTTCAGAGGGAGCCTAGGACAACTAGTGCTAGATTAGGACACCAAACTGTCTATGGTTGAAATCGGTCAAGCTCAATTTCCATCTCTCACATGTGCCAAATTGAATTATTTTGCTCTAGTTCCTTAATCAAAATGGTGTCAACAAGTCAAATACCTTGTAGAAGCCATAAATATCAAACTTGCAATCACATCAAAAACACTAACACATACCAGTTTAGCGTGACAGGATCTATTTTCTATATGCTCATGTTGATTGGCGTTAATTATATTTATCTTACTGTATCCTTTATCAGCTGTCCCATTTATTATACCCCAATCAACATTAGAATGACACTGAAACCCTCACACCTTCGAGGCACAGATCTGGGTCACTTTTCCAAAGCAATGAACCAAATTTCCAAAGCTGACTGTCAGCAGCACACTGGCATAACGGAGCTCTTAATCTCCTCTCTCCACCTCCCAATTACAACACTAAAAAAAGATCTGCATCTTAATTTGTCATCCCCAAAGAAACAGCAGATTAAACAGATCAGTTACAAAAGATCCCCTTTAGAGGAAAGAGAAGAAAGCAAGCGAAGACAGAAGAGGAAATGTGGGAGGTGAGCAGGTTACAGTCAATCAAACTTTTGATTCCATGAGAATAATTAGAAAAAGCAGCAATTCCTTCACAGCAAGAATTTGTTCTCCTGATGTAAATTGTTGATTTTAGCATGTATGACCATCACAGAATTCATTCAATTGTGTGAGGAGATCATGCTGTTAAAATTGAGCTGCTAGATTTAATTTAAAAATTAGGTTATACAAAAACATAGGGTTTAGGCTCTTTACATATGGTGCTGAGAAACTTTCATCAGTGGGTAGCCTGAGAGTTAACCTTCCCCAAGAAGAGTCAGCACTGCTTGCAATCATCCAAATGCCTACTTAAGATAAGTGGCGGGAACACGTTTTCTTAGAGGATTCATATTTTCCTGGCAATCACATATTTTAAGTTGCACACTTGGTGGGTGGCACATCAGTGCGACCTCCAGCACCTCCCAACTAGCAAGCTTTCTCAATAAGCTTGGTGGACAGTCTCCACACAACTACTTTGAATGAGGTATTACAGCAAGTCATTTCACATCATTAAGTTACTACCATCTCTGTGATGCTTTGACCATATCTCGAAAGAGATGAATACTCCAGGTGAAGAACTGCAGTGCTTCCCTTGACATGCTTCTTTACAGCTCTGACTAAAACACATGCAAGTTCAGCAGCTACATAGATAGCAGAGAGCTTGCATGTGTCTTAACAAACCAGCACTGGCACAGTCAGGAAGGTATTCATTTTTTAAAAGTCAGATAGCACCCATGGAGAAGACTACTGTTATTTGTCTTACAGCCCCAGGCAGTGTCCTGCAGCCTGTCATCAAAGGCTTTGAATAAGACTATCACACACCCATTTCTTGACATAGAGAATACGCTGATGACTGAGAGTACATACAATGATCATGTCCAGTGTCAGGGATGCTCCTGTTTACTTCCACACTTTTCTCCTCGTGGCCTAACAGTGACATCAGGATTAGTACAAAAGCCTTCTCTACAGCTCCAGCTCTCGGGTGATGTCATTCCAGGCGCAACCTCTCCATCTCATCTAACACCTCCATTCAAATTCTCCTCACTCAGTGCCCTCTCTTATGGTCCTCATTTGTGATATGCATAATTCAGAGACTCTCCAAACACTGACTGCCTTCATGTGATTAGTCCAGACAACTGTTTGGTCCTAGACCACTTCCACAAGCTACACAACCCAAATGCCACACTACAGGCACACAGTGTTAAGGAAAATGTCTATCAAAACCATTTCGCTGTGCTGCACAGCTTCTGCAATGACTCAGATTCAGAGATGTGCAAGGCCCCTGCAAAATTACGAAATTTTCCGACAGTCCAGGACAAAAATCATCTGAAGATGCCAATGCTCCAAAGAAATTCAAATATGTTAGTCTCCCGTGACCCATCAAATGGAGAAATCAAGTCACCAGTATAAAAGAAAATGCTTATTGTCTCATGTTTAACCAATTCTTCCCTCCTTTGCATCAAATCCCACTGGGTGTGCCATCACATTAGTTACTAACTTCTGACCACATTACTGCAATTCTCACAGAAATGTGGGCATGACGTAACACCCAATAGGAAAAAGTCAATTTATCTTTGATATCTCATGCATGGAGGTTACAGTTCGGCATTGGGCCCTCATTGAGGTACAGGTAGTTTGAGCAGCCCTCATCTTCAGAGAAAAGCAGCATTGTTCCAATTTCCAGAACAGTGGCTGAAAAAATGGCCATTTTAATAAAAATGTCAGGGATAGCGCAGGATCTTTATCTATAGCTCAGTCTATATGGAACTCTGGTCAGCACTTAACACACAACCCACCTGCTTCTTTGGATTCTTTCTCCCAAACTACAATAGATAGCTCCAGAATTAATCTTTGTGATTGCAAGGGTAACTCCTCACCATGAGAATAGTGTGGCCATGGGTTATTAATGAGAGTCCTGATCAAGTGCACATTCAGTCCAAATCATTTGCTAAAAAGTTCTCCTCCTATAGGCTATATAAATACATAATACATCTACATTAACCTGTGTGACACTGAAGCAGCCTTTCCAGCAATCTGGCCTACTTTATCTCCAAAGTCGACTCTTATACCTCATTTGAGTGAGTGAGCACACATTTTAAATAATGATGAGAGACTCCAATTTTCACATTTTCATGGATGCAGTGTCAAATCTATTTGTAATAGGATCATCTATTATCTGTCAGTACTGTGCAAACTAGGTGAGAAAATAACGGTTAGTAGTATATTATCTGGAATCCTGATGAAAATTAGCACGAGCTAAGTGGAGTTGTTGAAAACAAAAATGTTACTTGTTGATTGCTTAACACAGCCTGCCTTGACTTCAGTTATTTCTAATATGAGATCACAAGTTGTTTGGCGGGTTTTGTTCAAAAAAGTTAATTTTCTCCACCCATTCAATTTTAAACATGGAGTATGTAATCCACTGAAGCACTCTTGAGATTCACACAGTAGATCTGTTTATGGCAAAACTTATACAAGTCCCAGAGAGAAAGAAGTAGTCTTGTTACCAACTCATGAGGTACTGAAGCTGGGAGCGTCACCCACTTGATCCTGACTTTAGGGCTTCCATGTGGACAGATATGCTACCCTTTACCCAGACACCCCATAGGTTACAGGAAGAGCTGGAAGGCTGGCAGATCTCCTTGCTCATTTTCTCCAGCCTATACAGAGAGGTGAACAAAACCCAGTTAGACTTACTGCTCCAAGGTTCTCCTACCTTCTAAAGCAAAGAAGCTTTTCCTTCTTGGAGGGAAAAAAAAAAAAAATCAGCATTTATTTGTGTGTATATCTGGGGACTAGCAATACAACCAGATTACAGACACTACAGAGCTCAGTGCAGCACCAGCCTCTTCTGAAACTAGATGAAGCAATACTGTTGGGAAGGATGTCACCTCTCCATAACTCGCTTGGTTTCTTATCCCTTCTTCACTTCCCCAAACTATTCAGGTGTGAGTTTCAGATCTCTTCTGTGGCAAGAGGACACATTATTAGCCACTGTTGCTTCTTGCCAAGCCTGTTTTGATACCACAGGATGAGGCTTCAGCAGTAGGTGCCTTCAGTGCCACTGCTGAAAGCAGCGCTGGAAAAGCTGCTGCGTGCCAACATGGAGCGAGGTACTGAGGTTTGCTTCACCAGATCCACTCAAAGCTTGTGTTGGCCAAAGGAAAGAGGATGAGGAAACCACACTGAGAGGAAGGACAGGTCTTCTGCTGAAGTTACACATTATGACAGTGGAAACATTACCCAGATACACCCACATGGTCATTTCTTTGGTTTGCTCACAACATATTCACGGGTGATGGGAAAAAAACCCACAGTAACCAAAAAGAACTAGATAGCAAATGGAAACTTCACGCTTTGAAGTTCATACGAAATTGTAATGGAATTTTGTTTGTCAGGCCCATTAAAATGATCCTTTGATTTATGGAAGAAATACTTTTATTTTTAGTGGCCATAAATTAAATAGTTGTAGATGTCCACTAAATGCAAATACTCCTACAAGAGAGTCAAATGTGGTTTTTTTTCCCTTAAGAGAGCATAATGAAATTCATACTAAGTTGTATTAAAATAAATATTCCTCAGTTATATGGGATTAAAATGTAATAATTTCAAATTTAAATTAAAAAACAAAGTATTAAAACTTAGATTTAATATAAGGGCTTAAACAGACTAAGCTTTAAAGAAAATCTTAAATAGTATCAGTGAATTCTCTTCAGGATACAAGTAAAAGGATAACAACTTGAAATTATAGAAAAAATATCCATGGAAGATCTCCTTGCATCTGAGGTCAATTCAAGCATGTTTGTGTATTTAAACACTGTAAAGCTCAAGTATATAGCTATATTACTACTTCTACAATGCGTAAGTGCTACTATTTTTATCTTTTCCTTCTGTAACCTTTTCCAAGAAGTTGGATGTTTCAGCCTTGGCTGTACAGAATTACATTTTTTTCAGCATAGCCAGTAGTTACTCAAAGTATTTTCTTTACTGGGACCAATTCACTGAAAAGATGACCAAGAACAGTTAACTTCTCAGTCACAGGCTGGAAAAAGAGAACCAAGTGTGAGAGAAAGACACTGTAGCCTAATACTATAGCCTTATAGGCATGGGGTCATATAACCACCAGTCTGCCTCCCTAGAAGTACATGCAAGCGTTTTGGGAAAATCTCATTACAGCATCTAAGTGCATGGACACCAGAAGTTTGCATATATATAATTCTCTTTGAAATCAATAAAACTGAACAACTCTAAAGCCTAGATACACAGAGGTTATGGGGTAGGTTGTGACCAAAGGAGGACATCAGTATCCAACACACAGTTTTGGCAAGCTTTATAAGCTTACATTCGTGGTATTAATTATTTAAAGGCGACTTCTGTGTGGGTTTTTCTCTACTTGGCCCTAAAGCTTTCAAGACTGTTGTGTTTTCATACATAACAGAACTGTGCTAGTCAGAGTAGCGAGGTTGCAATCTGGCTCTGCAATCCAGAAACTAAATGACGCAGCACCAAAATGCTGCTAAGGATCCACCTTACTTTTCTCTCAAAAACCCTCCAAAAAGAGAGGCGGGGTAAGATACTGCCTGCAGGTAGGACACACATGAGAAACCAGGGAGCACTACAGCTCTCATCACTCCCAGGGGTATCCCAGAAGCAGGGACCAGACCCTGGCATCCTGGGGTCCATAACCATCAGGTCCTGTGGGCCATAACCATCAGTTCTGCCTCATTCTGCACCTCTTCCATCTCTACGCAAAACAAGAAGCTTCAACAATTGTAGGTGTTCAGAAAAATATCAAAAGTATGGCTTGCCATGAATTAATCAATCTGTTAAAAATTCAATAAAAGCTACAATATTTATTACTTAACAAAGAATATAAAGCTTTAAGACCTAATACTGTGCAGAGATAAGAGTATATTATTATGATCAGCAAAGACTGGTATAAATTTAAGGTATTTAGTTGCAAGTCATAACATTTCAATTATTACTAACTGGAGAATATTACAGAAATAAGTTATATGCAGTACAGAACAAAAATAAATCAATTACTTAAATGAGTATTCCTTGTTTTAAACCCTAAATAATTTAAATCCTAAAGACTGCAGTCATTTTGATTTATAGCATTTCACCCTGACATACACTTAGAGTAAAAACAGAAACATGTAGTAAAGCACTTCTAAAATAACTGGGTATATCAGGACAGAGTGAAAATGGAGCTATGCTAGAGATGAGAAACACTTCAAGAAACCATCAAGGCAAAGAAGAAAATGTTGGACAGGACGTCAACGAGAAGCAGCTTCATGCTAAGAGGTACAAGAGCAGCTTAAATCAGTGGAGCAAGGGCAGGAGGTAGAGGTGCTTCTGGATAAGCTGGCACTGGAGTGCAAGTGGCCTGTGTCAAATTCTTGGGGTTCAGCACCCTCCTAAAGGCCTGTCGGAGAGGGAAAAAAAAAATATACTTTTGCTTAGTGTACACCACAACTGACAGATGAAAGGAGGTACGCAGCTTTATTTTGAAGGTTTACATGAATGTTTAATGGGTCAGAAAAAAACCCCATCCATCGAGTTTCGCATTATTCAGTAATTTCTCTAATTATAGTGACTTCAAGTACCACTATTGTTGCAGCCAGTCCTTTCCTACTAGGCCCCATTGTTTAAGAAGCCGTGTGTGAGCACCAAGAACCCCCGCACACCAAAGCAAGCATCTCCTAAGTGTCACTTCTACCCAACCATCGTTTCTCCAGCAGTAATATGCACATTATCTACACTGACCTCTCCTTAATTTATAACACCTCTATGTCATAAACCAATTATCAGCATTTGACACAAGCAGCACTTGCTAGTTTGAAAAGCAATTAAAATTTAGGAGCTGTCTCTTGCAACAAAAAGGCATTCACGGAAGTCGCACTACAGAAAAGTTGCGGCATGCAAGCCATCAGTCTAATTCTGCCTCTATCAATCACGCTAGGTCTCTCTGAACAGCGATGTGCAGGCAAGCAAACAGCAATGTTTATGAGGTGCAGCTGGTGGTACTTACATTAACAGCAAAAGCAGCATCAGTTAAATTAACATTCTTCATTCTTCCATTGCTCATTATGGTTTGACAGACATACCCACAGTCCACATAAATGACTTAGAGCAAGAGAGCTGTCTAGCATCCTGCCATGAAACAAGACCACCTAATGGGAGCAGCCACGGTAATTAAAACTCTGGAAACCAAGATTTATACCAGTTTAAGGATGCAGTGGTGGGTATTATGACCTACTTTAAGTTTATTAAAGGAATCATGAAAGCCTGTGCCATTACTCAAGTGAAAAGTAAGAGCCTACCATTTGTGATATTTGTCCGATAAAAGGGACTTGAGCATTCTTTTGATCTAGGAATCGTTTGTGTTGTTTCAGGTCTGGAGATGCAGGGGGAGAGGAAAGAAAAAGATATTACTTAAGTATTAACTAATCGGCTTCCCCAGGAGAACGCTCTCCCTAAGTCTTGCTCGTTCAAGTCCAGAAGTTTTTCTTTGATGGGGAATTGCAGCAACTGGTTCTGCTTAAAAATTTACAGCCACATTTAATCTCTTAGATCAAGAAAAGTTAATTTCATCAATTTAGTGCTGTATTTCATGGAAGTGTAAGTGTCAGAGACGAATACAGTACCAAAAAGGGGGTGAAAACCCACCAGTATTTTCTAAAAGCATCTCCAAAGCCCTTGAATTAGACCTGATCAACTAACAGAATCAGTTCAGACTGGAACTCGAGTGCATTAAGGAGGAATTAACATTAACAACAGAAAAAGTATGTTTAAAAGATAGAAATCACATGCACCTGTAGTTACACACCACCTTTAAAAGACTGTATGAACAAGTCTTAATACTCTTACGTTATTAAACACAGATTAGATCATGAAAGACAATTCAGCATTTGCAGAAGGTGGGAACCACTGAGGAATATGCCGTGTGGCAGTGTGGTGTCCCCACTCCCCACCGGGCACACGGCACCGTGATGCGCACTAGGAGCAGGGCAGGCAGAAGACTGGACACTGGGCGGGCAAGAGTCCAGCATAAGCCTAGGAAATATTGCAGCGAACAACCAATTGTAAAATCCTGCTCCCTGCAGGGAAGTAAAACCCTCACTTCAGCTTCCCAGGCTTGATCTCCCTACCAGAGTTTGTTCTTTGTTTCATTTCCATCCTTCTCTGCCAAGAGCAATAAAAAGGGGGAGCTTTTTTTAACTTCTTCCCCTTAAGCAGTTCAAAAGCATCGTTCCCCTTTCCTTCAATGGCTCAGTGGTTGAAGCACTTGCCTTTAATACAGACATCAGTGATTTAATCCCCTCTGCTGTCTGAGATCCGAAATCCCACCTTCAGGCCCAAGGAGGCAGCTATAAGCACCAGGCACCAAGGGATAGTTTGGGACATGAGCCTGGGTGTAGGACCCAAGCAGTGTGGCTCTCCTGCTCCCTGCTGTGGCACAGGAGGAAGGCAAGCCCGCTCCCCACCACTGCTCTCCCATACAGGGCAGAAAGGGCTCTGCCATCTCATACCATACATCTGTATCTACATATACACACTTGTGGGCTCCCAGCATCCAAAAAAATCAAAACAGAACATCAAAGAGGTTTTTCATCATAATAAATGTATTATACCAGTAAACAGCATTTAGCAAGTCAGTGCAAACTCTGGGCAATACAGGTGGGAGCTACACTGTACCAGAGTCCCCTCCAGAGATGTATTTCTGTCCATCCTGCCTGCAGAGGCATGCCCGCACCTGGGCATGGCTCAGGGAAAGCCCTCAGGAGTCCAGGAGCATGCAAAGATCAGCCAAATGTGCAATCACACTTGAGCCTGTGCCCTGGCCCTACTTAGTTTACCAATATAGATGTAGCCGTACAGAATCAAGCTCAAATTAAAGTTACAGCATTCAAAAGCAACCTCAGGTATACAGAGCCTAAAGGAGGCCTTATGTGACAAGCACTTGGATGGCCTAACCCACGGTCAGGACTTTAGCCCGTGCTGCTTTAACTGGCAACTTAACACAGCCAGTATTGGGGGAGGAACAAAAATGCTCAAACCCAAACCCCCACATTTATTGTGATTAGGTGCTCTATTTCCTGTGAAATATTCCCAGTTGAAGACATACAAGTTAGGGAAGCGACTTAATTAGCTAAGGGCATAAACTACATTTAAGACCTTGTCTGTGAGGACCCCATTGCTCTCGCCCACCACCCCGGCAGCCTGGGGGCTTTCTGCTCCTCACCCAGAAGCCTGTTTCACAACCAGCAGCTTCCTGACACAGAGGGCTGAGCAAAAGCCCCCTTGGGAACTAGTTAGCACTAATCTTGTTTTCTTCCTTGGTATCTCCAAACAGCTGGGCAAAGGCTGTGGTTGCCCCGAGGGAGGATACACAGCAACTCCCCAGCACCCCTGCCTGGGAACCACACTCCCAACCTGTTGGGCTGACAGCCTCTTATGCCCAGATGGGACTCCCAGCCGACCTCCACATAAAACAAACATTCAAGTTAATTCACCAAGAAAAGGTGGTTGGTTTTTTTTTTCCCCAGGAAGTTTAGCAGGTGCTAGGAAGTTCGTTGCAATATTCACCCAAGGGCTACAAACGAAAATGGATCCAAGCTCCTCACTCCCGCTTGTTTGACCGAAATCCAAACATCATTAAGGGCTTTGCTGCATGGGGGTATAGTCTTGCTCGTCCCATGATGAAGTCGCAGGAATATCTATAGAGGAATGACACTTGGGAGACACATGGGGGGGGAATGGTGGGAAAATACTGAAGTTTGTGTCAGTTTTGCTATATAGTTAATCCATAATTTAATACAGGGAGTTCTGTTAGAAGGATGTTGCCTGTCACAAAGATATGAAAAAACAATGCTCTCCATCTGTTTTATTATTTTGCTGGGTTTTGTTCTTAACTATCTCTTGAATAAAAAAAGTTAACCTGAAAAACTGACATAGTACAACTCCTCTTGTATATTCTTCAGCCAGAACAGATACACTCTGCTTCCTAAAAACATGTTTACTCAGAACAGTGCTGGAACATGGGGATGCTACTTGTTGTCGATGGGAAGACTAAACACAGAGTCAGATATGCAAACACTCAAGACTGAAGTTCTTTGAAGATGACATGTTGAAATTTCAGGGGTCATATGCCCAAAAACCATTCTGGGTTTTTTCCTCCCTGTATGAGTTTGTAGTATTAGAATCTCCTCTGAAACTCTGCCTTGCTGGCATCTTAGAAGCTCATGGAGATACTACCACAGACAAAAAATCTCATATAAAGTCTATATGGCTTCTATTAGTAAAATTAAGATAGTCCAAACCAAGTAGTGGGGTGGGTGGTAGGGAACAAGCAGAATACATGCTGAGTTTTTAAATCACCTCATTGCTTCTAGTGCCATAGGACCTGATTTGAAGTCCACAACATAAAACATCCTTTTAATTGACTGTAAGGAATGTCAGATTGAGCTTAAAAAAAAATCCTTTTTTGTCTGCAGAAGAGCTGATGGGAAGGACCTCAGTAACCACTTCATGGATATTCACACAGTTGATTTAATAATTCAAGTTCTAATCAAGCTATTAACTGATTAAGGCTACAAAGATTCTCCATCAAGGAAGCTTTATTTCTTACAAAAAAATCCTGTGGGAGCTCCACTTTTGCCTTCCATTTGTTACATCTGTAAATCACTGCTGTTTAATAGAGGTGAGAAATCTCTGTATTTAAAATTTCTCCAGGTTACTTTAGTGAAATGCAAGCCCAACAAAACACATTGCAGCTTCTCACAGAGCCGAAGTACTAGGTATCCAAGTACCGAATGTGAATCAGCTATTCAAATTGAACCCTTATAACCTAAGAGACAAAGCTTATGTGCAAAGCAGCACATGCTCCTTTTTTTAAAACCAGGTGCAAGCTTGTGAAAACGTGTTATCTTGTTGCTAATAGCAATCACCAACTGGGATTTGATAAAAGGACAACTAGGCTTAGCCTACTTCAGAAAGAGACTCATTAAAAAACAGAAGAAAAGAAAAAGCACTCAATGTAACAAACAACAAGAGATTATCCCCTGCAGCACAGTCTCCACCTGTGATTACATGCGTTACCAGTAATATCTAACACTGTCCAAGATCCCAAGGAAAGCTGGAGATGGAACTGCAGTGGAAAAAAAAATGTGCAGACATACATGTCATAAATGAAAGACATTCAAATCATACATCACATTCATAAGACAGTCTTGATTTTTTTAAAATACATACATATTAAATATATATAGCTTTATATATAGTATACAGACATAGAAGGAAAGCCAGGAAACCTACAGATGGTAACGGACTGAAGATTACAGATCAACATGCCATACATACTACATGACAGAAAGTCAAGTATCAATTTGGACTTCCCATAGAGACAAATTTCGCAACTGCAATACGAAGGGGTGTTTCCCTGCCACGCACACAAAGCTGGATCTAAAAAAAAAAATCAAATAGAACAATTTTGTAATCATTGCAGCCCTCAAAAGTACATACTTTTTGTGTAACAGGACTGAGCACAAATTGGAATGGGAAAGCATCCCCCTCTCAGTAGACAAAGATATCATTTAAAATTTAACATCATCTGGGCCAGTGGCCTCTTCCTTACAATCTGCATGTAGACACGGCAGAAGAGACTCGAGAACATCATGGGAACCTTGTGAGCTACACTAAGAGTTGCAACTTTCTCCAGTTTAGGTCAAGCCAAGACAGGCAAGTCAAGAGGAAGGATCACATGAAAAGACAGACATTTGCAGTGTTAGAGACCCACCGACTTCCCAGTTACCCTCAGCAGTGAACTGCAAACTTGCCAAGCAAGCAGAAGTACCCAAGTACGGCAGTTAAGTCAAGAAGCCAAACAAGGTGGCCACTACAACAAACTGCACGCTAAAAGAATGCCTCAAAAATCAAGCCTTTAGAAAAATTATCTGGATAGTGAGGCTCTGACAAGCCAGCTCTGTCCATGGACATTCAGGAGCAGCTGAAGATAGCTACTACACTCTGCCACTTGTAATAGTTACCTGCCAAGTAATGGCTTCATCTCTACTGCACTTTGCGAGCCTCTCCTCGCCTGGGTTAGCCAAATCCCCTCCAATGACTTCCCAGGCCAGGCTGGCTGGGCTGACTGATGAAACTGGATCCTGAGTGCTCCCATCTCCCCTTTTACCAGCAGCACAGCACCACGCAGCTGGGGAAGGCTTGGAGGAGCGGCAGTAACATATTCCAAATGCAACAGCAATTTCTAAAATGAATGCTTCTCTACCAGCTACAATTATAGTTCTCTGGGATACCAGAAATCAGCAAGGTCAAAAGCTACACAAGTAACAGAGAAAACAGATGAGCATGTTCTCGAAATCCACAGCTTATGTCAATGTTGAGGAGTGGGTTAAAAGATCTAACTAAATATAAGAATTTGTCATAGACGTGATGAACAAAAATGGGAAAATGGTTCTCCCTCCCTCCAGAAAGAGCAACATTAAATTAGGATTTCTAATGCTGAAAAACTGCTGAAGGACTGGGAGCCAATTAACAGCCAACTTCTGCAAGCTGCATTTCAAATGTGAAAAAGTAAAATGACAATTACAGGATACTGCATACCACCAGACAACTGTGCTGCTGAACTCTGAGTTTGCTGTAAACTGCAACAGTGTCCTCAGCCATGACATCTGCTTACATTGGAGAGTCCCAACAACAATCAGAAAGAAGAATGAAATTGGTAAGCATGCTTGGAAATAAATAAATAAAAATAATAATAAAAAAAGAGCCAGGATGGCAAAAGACTGACAGAATCGCTCTGAGGTTTCTTGTTGGTAGAATACTCATTCCACTAGTAAGATATCTACCCATAGATCAGATTTAAAATCTGTCTACTGGAATGAAAACGTAGCTCAACTTATCCAGGATATTAAAGTGTGTAGTGATCTGATCTGATCACTTTCCATGCAAAGCAAGAAAAAACAAACTTTAAAAAGGCTAAACAAAAAGTACTGAGAAAAAGCCGCATGGGAGGACTAAACATGATTACAGTGGCAATTCCAGATCAATATCAATAAAAGATTTTATGGACTGTAAGATGCATATCCAACACAATTCAAAATTGACATGTTATAGGCTATACACCAACCACTTCCCACAATGGAAGGTAATTTTGGAGATGCAGAAATCAGAGGCAGGGGGATGTTCGGTGTAGGAAAGACGATACAACACAATTGACTTCTCACATACAACTTCGGAGAAATAAGCAGCTGACATTAAGAATAAAATCAAAAGGAAAACACAGTCTGAAAGTAAGATTTATGTAGTTAACAATACTAAACTGGTAGTTTTTGAAAGAAGGTAAAATAAAATGCCTTCTAAGTTTAAGGGCCTGACCCATAAAGCTGCTATCACCTACAAAGTAAAAACCTGCACCAGAAGAGTGTAATGGGAGGATATCCACAAACTTTGGAGAGGTGCTAAGCAGGCGAACTCTATTTAAAAACACCAGCTTTAATAGAGAAATTAAACAGTCATGGTTAAGCTGCTTAACATTTCACACCACAGACAACAGCATGAATGATACAATAACCGCAGCTTAGGGGAAAGCTGCCAGTGAAAATCAACTTGGAGAAAATGTTGAAACTCTGGGATAAAAAGATGATTGCTAAAAAAAAATCCCCAAATTCTTCCAGACCTAGAAAAGCACACAGAGGAAAACCAGGAAAATTAAATTATCTCAAAATATCAGAAAAAGATGACTTAGAGACATCATGCTCCTTCCAACAGGAAACAAGAAATTTCCTCCAGCATCATCTTCACCATGGAAAAAGCAAGCAGCAAACCTGTAGTTAACCCACAGTCTTCCAGTTCAAAATCTAACAGCATATCAAATGGAAAATGCTTTCCCAGTCTCTTTGTCTTAACCATAACAGCAGGATAAACCCCCTGTGACGCCCTCACAGAAATCTTCTTAAGCGTCATAACGTGGAACAAAAGTAAAACATCATCATCTGCATGTATCCTGCATGACTGAACTTAACTCAAATTCGAGCAAATGGTCTTAAAACACTTACTAGTGCCAATCCCCAACACACCCCAACACCACCTACTCCCACCAGAAATGCACTATTACCACACACCTCACTCCAAAATGCATGAAAAACTACCCACTACTGCACTCAGTAACACACTGAGTGAGGCAGTGGCACAGGTTGCCCAGAGAAGCTGTGGATGCCCCATCCTTGGAAGTGTTCAAGGCCAGGTTGGATGGGGCTTTGAGGAACCTGGTCTGGTGGGAGATGTCCCTGCCCACGGGGTGGTCTGGTGGGAGGTGTCCCTTCTAATCCAAACCATTCTATGATTCAGATTAGAAAAATGTAATTTGCTGATAAACCTATCTTCTCCAAGTAGTAACTCGGCCAATATACAAGTAAAGACTGACGTGTGTAAGGGAGGGGATCCTATCCAGCATTAAGTACTAACTTGAATTTCTTTCTATTTGAATTTTGAATATCTTTTTAATATTAACTGGCTGTAAAACCCATAGCTCAACAGTCCCAAGTCAAACATTTTGTAACAAGGTAGAAGAGTACAAAGACACAAACTGTTCACCGAACTTATCAAGAAGAAACAAACCCTTGGAGCACAGACAGGACACATGCTGGCATGATCTCGTCACTGGAGGAGGGGTAAGGGAGATGACTTGGAAGTTATTTCCAGCTTACTGTCTGGCAATGAAAACAAAATCTGAAACTGCAGTTGGACATTTGAATACCTTCAAAACAAATCCTCTAGGAAGGACCAAGTATTAAAATAAGGGAAGTCAATGAATAAATAAGAGTCATCAAAATTGATGTTTCCCAGGAAGAGATGAAAATATTTCAAACCTGTCATACTGATGAGGCCAAAACAACTATCCCTGTGGATGTTGGCAGATAAGCCACTGGAGAAAAATGCAGAAAAAAGGCTGGAAAAAAAAAAAATCCTGTGGTACCTGAAGTGACCACTATTTGGCAAACAAATGAGACCAGATCACATCAAAGACTGCTGGCCTTGAAGCATGGGAAAGAAGCAGGCTTAGATAACCCAGAAAGTATGGCGTTAGATTCAGATCAGAATCTGGAGCTTCAAGTATGTGGTAGGTTTCTGGTTCCCTTCTCCATGCATTTAATTTGCTCGTTTAGGAGCAGGATTGCCTTCAGGAGCTTGAGCAGTGTCTAGGACAGCTGGACCCACAAAGTTGGTTGCAGTTCCTCATTGCCCTTCTGACATACCTCAAAACATTAGCCCTTTGAAAATAAGAAAAGCAGTAGACTCCAGTATCTATAGCTCACGTTCACACTGGAGGAAAAACTAAGAGCATATACTTTTTAGATTAACTTATTTTAAGCTGTCAACAACAGGGAAAACAAAGGGTATTCCCTTCCTTCCAGAAATCTCAGTTCATAATTAGCACACAGATACCAGATCAAATTTAACAACTTTAAGATTTCATGCAGCCCTCAGCATTTGCAAGGGCTTCTTCCAAGATGTTCTACTTCTTACCAGAACATCTTTGCCAAAACCTAATTTTGTTTTCATATTAATGCAAGAATGTCTTTCTTTTTAACATCATCCCAGGTCATTTCCTAACTAAATGGAAGATGCTGAGATCAGGTAACATCTTTCATCACTAAGCTATACCAAGTGGTGAATGAGAAGGGCAGAATTGCTCAGTGAAATTAGAGTGCTATGTTAGAAGAAAGTTGTAAAGAAGCGTGAGCTCTCATACCTTTCAGATATCGGTTACGCTTGGTTTTCTTAGGATGACAGACCAACAGCAAAACACTTTCTTTTCTGCTTTAACCCGCCCCACACCTTTCTCCTTTTTCCCTCCATTCTTCTTGCGCCATAAACTGGAAGGCTGGGGCCAAACTGCATCCTGCACCCACGCAGAGCCCGGCAGCTCACGCACCACTCGACCTTCATCCGTTGTTATTCAGTAGCATCAGTGACAGGACTCCATTTCCAGCCTATGATTATTTGCTACTGTTGAAAATTATTTTCAAAAAGGACAGGTAAAGAGTAGACCCAAGTGTTGTCTGATAAAATGATTACTTATAAAAATGGATCAAAAGTTGAAAAAATAGTTATCTGTGACAACACTGTAGCCCATTTCTACAATTTATATAAGCCCGTCCAAAGATTTCCCTCTGAGCATCTCATTAAATCTAGGCTCCAAAGCTAGAATTGAGTGCATTTATATATTTCAGCTGCTGAATGCTGTCAGGATTCAAAGATAAATTACTTCTTCCAGACAATTTAGATTTTATAATATTTGTTGGCTTCACCAAAGATGAAAGATTGTTGTTGTTTTAAATCATTGCTTTGTACAATCTGGTTTGCATACATTTAACAGAGAGCCATTTACAATCCCATCAGCATTTGGAGTGCAGCAACAGAAAGGTAAGCCACAACTGGGTACTTACTCTGTGACACCAGAGCTCAGTTTTTACACGGCCTTGTTTTTCCTGCATTCTTTTCCCAATTAGATCATCTGGTGGCAGGAAGATTTTGTTTTAGAGTTCCCCACCCATCTGCTTTCTTGAGGGTATGCTTCAACCCATTCATTTTTCAGTCCCATAAGCTCTTACTCAATAGCACTCTTCGCAAGTACCAAAAAAAAACCCCCCACAGCTCAGCATCTTCTCCTACAAAACAGCACTTCAGTCCAAAATCAATCCAACAACATGCCACTTGAATAGCAAGTGACAGGCAAATTTAATTGCTTTTCAAAGGACTTCATGTCTGCTTCATCTATTCCATGTGCTCAATCCACCTCCCAACTACAGAGGTTGACCAGGGAGCTCCGTGCTGAACCACAGCTGCCTGAAGACAGGCAAGATGAAGACAAGCCATAGGGTACCAAACCTTTTTCCTTCTGCCCCTCCAAGGGAAAAAGCAGTGGGAGTGCAGACTTAACACTGTCTCAGTGACCTCTCAGTAGTGACACTAGTGTGAAATATTAATATGAAAAGAAATGGGAGGAAAAATCCCCTACTTACCACCTCTCACATCACACATTACATTTCTCCAAACAGTTATCATCCACAGGGAAACATCACTCCACAAGCACTCCATCCTTGCTTGTATCTGTTGCCTACAACTGCCAGAGTCAAATCAAAGTGTCAAAATACAGGATGCAGAAGACATCACATTCACTCTATGAGTGGCCTGAAAGCCAGGCTGGTGGCCAAATTCCCTGCAACCGTCCACTTCTCCTCAAGAGCATCCTTAGGGCTGGATTCAGGCAAAACCGCTCAAGGAAAATCTCTCCTGCACCCATCCTTTCAGGGACACCTGCACTATCTTCTCTGCCTGACCTGCTGCAAGGCTGCAGCACACTACCTGGGTCCCCTCTGCACCGGTGGCCTTGGAGACATCCAGGAGCTCACATAGCCTCCTTGTCCAGGGACGATGGGGCAACACAGCCATGTCAGTGCCTCTTCTGGCCTCACTTCACCTTCCCTGAACTGGCACAGGCACAACACCTCAGAGAAGGTCCCTCCAGGCTCTTGAAAAGTGATACTAGCAGCTCCCCATCACTAATGAGCACTTACCCATGAGCCAAAGTGTAACATTTGATAGTTCGTGACAGAGAAGAGATTAACTTCTTAATTTGATCAGACGCCACCGTGAGACTCTCTGTACTCAACCAAACCTTTATCTAGGCCAGTTTTTAACGTTCTCTTTTGATACTGCATGACTTCAGTGTAAACAAACAAAAAAATCTATTTACTAATTCTCATCAACTTCTGTCAAACCATTCCCAGGCTTTCCAAGAAAAAAACCAAACACCTCTTTTCAGCTATAGGAAAAGATACTACATTCAGGAAGGTTATGTCTACAGGTCTTGAATTTTTATTTATCCTTGCACATCTCTCAGCATTACGATGTGGGTATGCCTGGATGGCATACGCAGCTCTTGAGTCCCAAAGATTTTGGTTGTCCACTGAAGAGCTACAGAGCCTCTTCTGATGGAGAACAGAACTATAATTTTTCCTCTCTAGTTTACTCCATTTAAAAAAAAAAAAATCCAGCTTTAATCTTCCCACGTTTACTTGTCTTGGATGGTTACTTCTCCTCTGCGACAGAAAATCTTACTGGTTCATTCACACTGCCTAATGTGGCACTACACTGCACTTTATGTAGTTTTAATTAATAGCTTAGCTGAGCTACTTGATGTTTAATACTGTAAGAGGTGACTATTTTCCTTCTTTCATAACTGTTGCTATGATATTTACAGTATATTTGAAGTAAGCCTCCAAGAGCCTACTTCATATGACCTAAATATTATCCTTTCTCCATAAAATTCTAGGAACTGGCTCACTGAAAATAGCTGGAGGAAAGAACAGTTCCCCCATTTCCAAAAAGGAAAAAACGTCCAGACATTAAATTACAAAGAGTCTGTCTCTGAAACAGTTATCTCAAAGTCTCTTTAAAAAAATTAACCCATGATTCTCCTCAGTATAATGCATTAATTTCAACTTGCGCTTCTGGTGAGAAGATGCTCTCTCCTCATCATATGTATCAACATAAATATAAATATATTTTAAATTAGCATTATTTGAATCAGAAAGGTCAGTAGAAAGTTACCAGCCCTAAAATAATGCTCGTCTAAAACACTGTTGAAGAATGATAGACCTTAAGAGCTCCAGTGATTTTGCTGCAATATACTTATGCACAAAAACCAATCCTAGAGGAAAAACCATACACAGCAACCAAGTGGGCTCACTGTACATTTACTACCTATGTTTCCACTCAGACTCCGTGTCAGATGTGGCGTCCACAGACCCAGCAAGATCACTCTCAACAGCCACAACAAGAAACCTAAACCACAAACATCTGGACAAAGTTAACTTATCAAATTAAAGCCAGGATTTGTAGGCCATCTCTGATGACCTTGCAGATGAGTAGGAGAAGTTGAATCGTGAAGTGGCAAACATCACCTGAGATGAACAGCCTCCTGTTCTTCTATGGGTATTCAGATTTTAGTTGGCACTCTGCACTTACTACTTTCATGTTAAAATTACTTGGGATCAACCACTGTCATAGCTCTACCCGCAACGCATAGTTGGTACTGCCAGCTCTAAAAAGCCAGTCAAAATAGCAGAGATGGAAGCAGGTGGAGAAAATGAGGTAGTCCCTACAAAAAGAAATTGCAACAAGTGTTACGTGAGTGACGTATCATTTCATATTTCCCATTTAACTTTGCCTTGCTGTTTGAGACAAAGAAAAAGGGGGGAAGGGGGAAGTGACACAGCCAGATGGATAACAAAAGGTCTGAAACCCATGGTAACAAATGAGAGTCAGCAAAGGATAGTGTGTGAGAAGACGACGAGAGGAAAGCAGTCTAGAGCAGTATCCTCTCTGCTGCGCACAGCTTCGAGGCAGTGTCTCCATGTGCTCCTTCAGCCCTTACTGGGACAGCCCACACCCAGGATATATCTTTATCCACAACCTACGCACTTTTCTAGTGGACAGTCAACCTCATGTAGTTCTTGGTCCTCTACTCTTTAAGGCACAGGGCTTCCATGTGCTTTGGAAAAAAAAAAACAAAAAACAAAAAACAAATGACTCTGCAGCATCCTTGCAACAAGTGCTTCCCCTGGGACCTTCCTAGGGTAGGATTTAATGCCATGAAACTCTTCCCACAGTTTACTCTGGAACGGATTATGAATTTGCCCATTTCACAGCTTCAAAGGCAGACAGACAGAAAAGCTAAATGAATTATTGGAGGCAACAGTGGATTAGGACTCATGAGCTAATGTCTCAGCTGCACACTCATTCCACTAAAATGCAGAGTCCTGTTTAATATTAAAACCAGCCTCAACCAGAGATTTATGGTCAGCATCACCAGAGGTGGATTAGGGAGCAAGACCATGCTCTTATTCCCATTTAATTCCATTATTGCCTCCCATAGACACTTCACTTGGGGCTTCTGTTTGTTGAAATAACATCATAAGTCTACAAGAAGGGCAGTACACGTTACTTTAGTTCTGTAAGAAGACTGCAGTCTCACTCAACTCATTACCAAGACTCCAGCTTCATGTCCCAGCCCCAAACCCCGAAAGTTAGGTCTGGTTGCTTGCCAAACTGAATTCCCAAGGTAGAAATAAAAGGCAGCGGTATCTGTACAGAGCAAGTCATGAAGAACCCTGCCTGATCAATCACTTTGGAGAGAGACAGCATCTCCTCCATAGGCTTCCCAACAAGTAAACCCATCATTTTGTGAGTGGGTCTCTCAGTCAGTTTTGCAAGGACTCTTGCTGCCAAACAGTTCCATTAAATTCATGTCAACATACCACAACCCTGCAGTAGCTGCACATATGAGCTTCACCACATCTCTAACAGTGTTTTTCTACACAGAATGACTATAGAGACTACTTCTCACACTTTGGAAAATTATTGCAAGTCCCCAGATGGTGGTAGAATCAACAGCTTTTAAAAAAATGCTTTAACAGAATGGGAAGATGGTTAGAAATGCCATGTTCACAGCAACACAGTTAACTTTTAGAAGCTGTGCAGGCCTCAAACAATAACTGTTCCCTGCCTGAAGCTTTGATTAGAAATATTTCCTGCAATGTCTTCAGATGCTCTTCTGCAACCTGTAGGATACTATCAGTGTAAGCTAAAGTTAAAAAGTGAAACCAATCATAATTTCATTGAACTGTATTTAAGTGAGATGATGGAATCTAGCAAAAGTGTCGTTAAAAAACCTAATTTAAAAAATGTGTTCATTTTTTTTATACAATTTAGAGCATTTATTGTCCAAATACTGTAAACATCTATCAACCATCACAGTTTAAGAAGGTGCTTTCTTTCTCAGTTGAAATGTGCGCTTTCAAAGCCTCTGTTTATGCTTCCATTTTGACAAGTTCTGCAGGATTATTTTATTCTCCCAGTTACCACAGCAGCGAAATCATTCCAAGTTAAGAAAAAATTTCCTATGCTTTGGCTGAAGAGATAAGTCCTTCAACCTACCCGTGACATTTTAATGGAAGAACAACAGAATTTCTAAACAACTTCAAAATGGGATGCTACAAACTAAACCCCATGTACCAAGGGAGAAATGAGGCGAGAAAGGGGCATTGAGAACAGAGTAAATGCAACAATAAATACATATTTAAGGCTGTGGTCCCTTTGCTAGCTGTCTGCAGACCCTTAAAATTACAACCTAAGGGTTGAACTTCTTTAGTTACCTTGAAAATCTCAGCTCAGCTCGATGACATCCTTTTCTTGTCCTAAAGTTGTGTCCTACTTAAAAAAAACTACTTTGTTTTGCCCCAGAGACATCTGTATTTCAGTTTTCTGGCTAATGACCACAGGGACTGGGTTGTGTTGTATGACCTCCATTTGTAGCTTGGAAAGTGCTTTGGGCTTGTTTAGAATAGGCGGAAAAAATAAAAGGAGGAAGGGGCTCTGTTTAATTGCTACGCCTAAGTTTTCAAAATTCCAATATTTAATTGGATGGCTGGATTTCTTTTTATTCTTATTTTCTTTGCTTCTTGAGGGAGAAGCCTTTAAGGCACAAAATGGCCTGAATTCACAGAGAACTTGTTCTGCAGCCTTATCGGTTTAAGGTAATTTTCACAAAATGGAGTATTTCATATAGAAGGAACCAGAGTTTCAGCTTTTTTTTTTTTTCTTTCCCATACTGAAGCGGACTGAAAACAAAATTTCCTTTGAGTGGATATGGAGGGGAAGGCAAAGAGGAGGTTAAAAAAAAAACAACACACTTTAAGAGCTCCTGTGGTATTCCAGATTTACTGTGCTTCCATGCTTCTATCTCAAGTCTCAGTTCACAAATAAAAGATGTTCTCTCAACATTCCCACCTGCCAACCCCGCAATACGCTCCTGAGTCATCCTGGACTCTTTTCTCATTCCCCATCACTACCAGTAACACTGGGACCACAGGCCAAGCCCATGCACAGGGACACCTGCACATTCCCACTGTCCCCAATGGGCTTGCACAGCTGTCAGCAATGCAGAATTTGGCAAAGCAGTTGATAATTCTGATTGCTGCGTCTGCCAGCCCCCCTTGATCACTGTGCTAGCTCTGCAAAACCAACAAGAGCAAAAGCATTCATCAGGAGGAAGGAATAAGGAAAACAGACCCTGAAATATAGGCTAGAAACAGACCTGCTGAGCAAGATGTCACCTTTTTACAGGCACTTTTCTGACAGCAGAGTTAGGGTAATACTTGTTTTCCACTCTCTAGAAACTAAAGCTAATTTTTTTTTGCTTCTAAACAACTTGAGCATCTGGTTTCTGAATTACAGGCTAAGCAATTTTACTAAGGACTTTTAATTTTTATTTTGCAACTTAAACATACGCTTACGCTACATTTTCTGCATATCACTTGGACTTCACAACATACAGATTCATTGTGTTTAGCTTTAAGTTTAACAGCATTTTGTGTACAGTAAAACTAACTTTATCTTAAGAGTCCTTCATAGGTCAACAGGTAAAAATTCTGCTTCAACAGAAGTAAACAACGGTACACTTAAAGCTCTTTCTGCCTTTAAGGCAGTAACTGAATTATGTAGCAGGAAAGAGATATATCAAGATTACAGACCAAGAATATATTTCAGTATCAACTAAATAAATAACATTCATTTTCCACAACTGCCAAACCAAAATACCCAGAAAGGAATAAAAAGCCACAACCACCACCAGTTTCATACCACTTATAAAAATATTATTAGTCTTGCAGTATAAACAACTTAATTTCTCTGATCACTCAGATTCTTGATCAAGTCATCACACCGTAACAAGCCACCATGTGTCAGCAATGCAAGTATCCAGCTGTATCCTCTTACCTTGTTCCCTGTAAGCTAAGTCTTAACTGCTTTCCTCTCAGCTTCTCTTGAAGATGCTGCAAGTGACTTGCACAGTAAACTGCCACAGGCCAGATGAGACTGTTAGCTGGCCTTGGAAGCAGCCAGGATCACTTGGACTGTCAGGATCAACATATGCCCATGGTGTCTCAAAGCCATGCTGCTCTGCACACTCAAGAAGTTGCACGTCCTGTTTCCAAACCGTTTGGTAGGGAACAGGAC
>NW_009604310.1:20846-37226 GCF_000690535.1 Cariama cristata | reverse complement strand
CGTAGGTTCCAGCAGGCGTGGTTTCTCCCCGCCTCTTTTACTAAGGTCTGTGGGATTTTGGGCCAAGCCACAGTCTCCCTGCTGGCCCCAAATTCAGTTAGGGACAGAGGTACCTCCTTAGCACCTCAAACCAAAGGATGAGCTCATGTGCTCACATACTTAGTGATGCCAACCCATAAATAAAAGCACCATAGAAGTTCCTGTCATCCAAACATCTAGCATTTCCTTCCCACAAATGTACATTTTCAAGGCAAATCAGATCAAATATTTCTCTAGATGTTACATTCTATGCTTGCATTTTAAGAGATGTTGCTCTTTAGACTCTGTGGTAAGTATACGAAATGGAAAAAACTCGTTTATCATCTCCTGAAACCAAAGGACTAGAAGAGACAGGCCCCATATATTGTAGACACACCAGCCTGCCAAAATACAAATACTTGCAAGTTACTGTATTTGGCTTCCTCATTAGCTAAATTGATAGTATTTCCTGCAATAAGTAGAGAAAGGGGAAAAGTTGGATGCAGTGGTCCTATTAGGTTGTCATACTGGCATGTAACAACATAATGTGGTAACATTGGTTTTGAAGACCAAACACTGATGTTAATTCACACTGCAGACAGATGCACAAGCCAGAGGAAGTATTTACACACACACTCCCTCCTATTGCATTCAAAACAGAAGCACTGGAAATTGAAATGTTTGTTTAAAATGAAGTGTGAAGCTTTTACCCAGCAGAGAGCACCGAGGTGGCTCACTAGAAGCAAGCAGCAGCACAAAGGCAGCCAGAGCTGAGAATTTTGGGCTAAATTTGTAACAAATGCAGCAGCAGCCCTACATCCAGTGTGATCACAAACCAACACCAAAGAGTTTTTTCTGAACCACTCTTTTTTCCTCCCCTCTGAAATGTAAAACATGTTTTCCTTATGTCCAATCTACCCTCTTCCAGTTTAAAACCGCTACCCCTTGTCCTGTCACCACAGGCCTTGGTAAAAAGCCTCTCCATCCTTCTTGTAAGCATCCTTTAAGCATTGAAAGGCCAAAATAAGGTCTCCCCAGAGCCTTCTCTTCTCCAGGCTGAAGAACGTCAACTCTCTCAGCCTGTCCTCATAGGAGAGGTGCTTCAGCCCTCTGACTATTTTCGGGGTCCTCCTCTGGACCCGCTCCAACAGGTCCATGTCTGTCTTGTATTGGGGACCCCAGAGCTGGAGACCTCCAGGTGGGGTCTCACCAGAGCAGAGGGAGAATCCCCTCCCTTGACCTGCTGGCTACGCTTCTTGTTATGCAGCCCAAGATATGGTTGGCTTTCTGGGCTGCGAGTGCTCATTGTCAGCTCATGTCCAATATTTCATCTACGAATATCCTGAAGTCCATCACCCAGTCTGTGCTGATGATACTGGTGACTGCACCAACCCAAGTGCAGGACCTTGCGTTTGGCCTTGCTGAACTTCATAAGGCTAACAATAAGAGCGCAGGTCTAAGCATAAATTGGACAAGAGAGAAGCTAACCCCAGCTTAAGCTCAGCACCTACAATATTCAAAACAGGCACATTCAGAGGGCGATCTATTTCTTTCTGACTGTGCAGGCACCCTGGGGCAAGGAGCTTAAACTTAGATGTTTGAAGTAAGGGGAGACGAATCCCACCCTCACTGCCACGAATGCAAGCAGCTTTTATTTTAAGAAAGGCGATCAATGTTAGAATGTGCTTGAGTCACCCTCGCAATCTGCCATGGCCACCTCTCAAATTCTTTTCTTCCGGACCTCCAGTATTACTACAGACCTCCGCCAGCCTGCCTGTGCTTCCTATCACAAGATGTTATTACTACCCTGTGCATCACTGTGACCATCGCCTGCTTTACCAGGACAAACCACCTGCAGTTGGTGCTGAATGCCAGAAAAAAAAATTTGCTTTTTAAAGTACTTTTGTTTGAAATTTGTCAGCTACAAAATTGTAAGTATCATTACGTACAGTGTTTATCAGGCATCAGAACAAGGGAGCAAGGGCAGACTCATCGATGCACAATTTTGAAGCACATTACTTACCATTAGTAATATTTTCATAGTTTCATTTTAGTAGATGTTTAATTTCTTTGCCACTTATAGAGATACATGCTTTCCCTGGGCACGTCCCTATAGTATCATTACGTACAGTGTTTATCAGGCATCAGAACAAGGGAGCAAGGGCAGACTCATCGATGCACAATTTTGAAGCACATTACTTACCATTAGTAATATTTTCATAGTTTCATTTTAGTAGATGTTTAATTTCTTTGCCACTTAGAGATACATGCTTTCCCTGGGCAGGTCCCTATAATCTAGGCTGTGGTTTGCACAACTAGCAACGTAAAACACTCTGCTCCAGAATAATATTAATGAGATAATCAGGATGACTAAGTATATCTGCAAGACTTCATTAATGCAGAAATCATCAACTACTGAGAAATATATTCCAGGCACCTTTATTCCTCCAGGTATAGCACCAGATTGGTTTGCTCTTGAAAGCCAAGTAGGACATACAGCCTTGCTCCTGCTGCTATGCAGGTTTTGGCCAGAGCATAGACCAAACGAGAGCTTAGCCGGGAGAGGTGCTGGGAAGCGGATACTAAATTTTTACTTAAGTATTGAGAAATAAATGTAAAAAAATTAGTAAGAGTTCTCATCAAGAATGAGTACAGAACTAGTCTGAAAAATGGCCCAAATCTAGTCTAGCCAGTGGGACTGCGTGCCTGGACACGGTGAGTGCACCTGAACTAATTCTGTGTAGCATCTTGCACTAGCAGTTCTTATTTTGGGAGCAGCAGAGTCATATTTACATACTCTATTTACCCACAACCAAAACCAACCAAATCCACCAATACATCTGTACCGCTCTTTGTGCCACTTTCACCACACCAGCCAGCGGTTTGCTGTTGTAATCCTGAATCTTTACAGGTATTTCTGATCATTTCTTTCGGCTTCACACTCTTGGTGGAGTGGGGGGGGAAGACGAGGGAATAAATCTGCAACCTAAATTGCAACTCAGTGAAGAGGATACTCCAGTTTGGATTGCTGTTACCACTTAGGAAGCTCCATGGCAGGTGGAGCTGTCATTAATCACACACAGTGACAAGCTGCTACTCTCAATCACGCTTTCTGATCAAATTCTGCACTAATCAGGAGCTTCAGAACAGGCTGGCTCTTCAGCAAGGTTAAAAATGCAGATGCTGTTTTCCTTAAGTTTCCTAACATTCAGTAACAGAAACAGAGAAAAAAAAATGCCCACACCACCTCCCACCACACTGATAAACATCCTACGTACGAAAAGGAAGACTCACACCACATGCTTTCAGCTGGACTGCTTTCTATCATGCACATGAACTTCTTAAATGGACCAAAATTTGTCTTGTAGTTTTAAGGGTATAGTAATTAACGATCCCCTTTCAAAACTGTCAAAACAACACAGCTGCACTTACAGAATACAAATGCTTAAAAACACCTCAAAAAAATGGCACATGCTTATAAATCAAAGTTGCAACAAAAATATTTTTGGTCAAGTCAGTATAAAGAGATGTTTATCTGCTATTTCAAGATAATTAGGTACATCAGGAATCATGCTTAACGCAATGCACAAATACACAGTTAGCAAGTTAACTGTCAAAATGTATTTATTTGCCTTGGGGGAGGGAGAACATGCCAGTCATTGCTGTTCCCAATAGAGGGCCACATTTTAGTTGACGGGATGCATACACCAGCAGGAGCAGCCCTGTTCAGCTTTCCCATCAAAGGTGGTTTACAGAAACTCAGAGTATACAGGTTTTGATAGATCAATACCTAAGTTTCAAAGAATAGCTAGAGTAAAAAGCAAAAAGAAAAAAAAAAGGAATCAAGATATCTTAGCTTGTTGAAAGCCAATGCAACACATCCTCTGACAAAGTCACTTAGAAGATGCTAGCTTTGCTACCTGTGGCAACAGATTGCCTGCACATGCCAACAGACGGGGGTAAGCCAAGCCTTCAGAGAACACAAAACTTCATTAACTAAACACATTGAACAAGGAATCGGAAAGCTAACATGGAACTGAATGCCACGATACCACTGCTGCCAAAGTCACCTTGCAGGTAGGGACAACACTTAAGGCATAACTCTCCCTCCTGCAGTTCTCTCTGTTACTGATTTCCACCACTGATGCAAACCAGGAGGAGTCCAACGTCTCAGAAACGTTGTTCTCTCTACCCATCCTTCCAAAGGACATCATGCCACCGTCCAGCCTGACACCCACACAACTCAAGCAGGAAGGACAGAAAACTTGCAGCTTGAATAATTTCTCTGCTCATTAATTCTCTGAGGAAGCACAGTTCAGCCAGAGACAAGTTTTAGAACAGACACTGCCAAGGTTTCAGCTATTTATTATCTCTAATTTAACTGAAAAGGCAGAAATTGAGTGACTTAAGATTCATTAACAGCTTCCTTATAAAATTTAATTTTGGCTACTTACTTCTGTATAGGGAACATAAAGTAACATAATTAAAGCAGATGATTGCACTGATTGTAAAAGGCTGCCTGCTCGGTTTTCACTGATCACTGCATCTTGAGCCATGCTAACGAGCTGAAGGTTAAAACCCTCTGTAAGACTTCGAGTGACCACTCACCAACTCTTCTTTCCAAGTAATTAAATTAAAGCCCTCCTCCAGTGTATTATATGTTGAGAGGAAAAAAGCAAAACAAAACCACCACAGACTGTAATGACATAAGGACAGGACTTGAGATCATTTACCTGAACAGGTAGTTACTGCCAGCTGACACAGAATACACAGGACTACAGGGAAAATAAAACCCTCCAGTACTGAAACTGCCAGCACTTCAAGATAAGAAAAAAAATGAGAGAAAGGACTGTGATTTCATTTAACACAATACTCACCCATTTGGTTTGCAAAGCAGTTGTTGGTCACATCCTGTTGGTTTTGCTCCTTATTTCAAGCTACCAAATTACATTTGGCCACTTACTTGGTACAGTTCCTGTTTATGCATCCTCAGGAACTACAGACATATATTCAAGGATGGAAGGTGAACAGGGTAAGAGGACTGCAAAAGCGAGGACAGTGTACACCACATGCTAGCATGGAAAGAAAAACAAACCACAGAAAGATAGGGTAGGGAGGAAGACATTGAAGGAAAGAAGCAAATGTACAGCAACGCATAAAACCAGACAGCAAGAGAGATGTGAGGAAATAAACACCTCTGGAAATCCAACTCAGCTGTGATTAGCTTACGTAATTTTATTTACTTTTAAAAAAAAAGTAGTTGATCATGGTCTCTGGCCCCACGAACAGAGACCATTCAGTTCATGAGACTCAGACAGCTTTTTATTCACGCAAGTCTTATTGCTGTAAGACTTGCTAGGGCTGTGTTCTCTGAACCAGAGAAGCTTCAGAGTCCTGCTGAGAGAGGAAATGCCAGGGAAGCAGGGCTGGAGGCAGGAGCCAGGAGCCAGCCTGGATGCAGCCTCTTAGAGAGATGAACGGACCTGTTTGCACTCACTGCATACACAGTTCTTCCATGAGGGATTTACATCTTACCTTACAAGTAAGTACTGCTAACTTGCATTTCCAGAAAACCTCAGTTCTACTTAAGACATTTGGCATTTCCTTCTATTTTAGTGAAAACTTGCTAGAGATTGTTTTTGAAGACATGAAAACGGGATGGACATTAATAAAAGTCTACAGTACTACAGCAAGGACATTAACAATGACATCGGAGAAATTACAGAATCATAGAATGGTCAGGGTTGCAAGGCACCTCTCAAGATCATCTAGTCCAACCTCCCTGCCCAAGCAGGGTCGCCTACAGCAAGTTGCACAGGATCGCATCCAGGCGGGTTTTGAGTATCTCCAGAGGAGACTCCACAACCTCTCTGGGCAGCCTGTGCCAGTGCTCTGCCACCCTCAAAGTACAGAAGTTCTTCCTCATATTCAGATGGAACTTCCTGAGTTTTAGTTTGTGCCTGTTGCCCCTTAACCTGTCATTGGGTACCACTGAAAAGAATCTGGCCCCATCCTCTTGACACTCACCCTTAAGGTATTTGTAAATATTGATGAGATCCCCTCTCAGTCTTCTCTTCTCCAGGCTGAGTAGACCCAGCACTCTCAGCCTTTCCTCACAAGGGAGATGCTCCAGTCCCCTCATCATCTTCATCACCCTCCGCTGGACTCCCTCCAGTAGTTTGTCTTTCTTGAACTGGGGAGCCCAGAACTGGACACAGCACTCCAGATGTGGCCTCACCAGTGCAGGGCAGAGGGGGAGGATAACCTCCCTCGACTTGCTGGCCACAGTCCTCCTGATGCACCTCAAGATACCATTGGTCTTCTTGGCCTTGAGGGCACACTGCTGGCTCATGGTCAACTTGTTGTCCACCAGGACTCCCAGGTCCTTCTCTGACAGGCTGCATTCCAGCAGGTCAACCCCCAGCCTGTACTGGTGCATGGGGTTATTCCTCCCAAGGTGCAGGACCCTACACTTGCCCTTGTGGAACTTCATTAGGTTCCTCTCCACCCAACTCTCCAGCCTGCCCAGGTCTCACTAAATGGCAGAACACCTCTTCGCCTTGCCTCCTCCACCACCTGTGTCAAAAAGTTATCACCAACGCTCTGCAGGAACCTCCTGGACTGTGTGTACCTGGCTGTGTTGTCTTTACAGCAGGTATCAGAGTGCCTGAAGTCCCCTGTGAGAACCAGGGCCTGTGTTCCTGAGATTGCTTTCAGCTGTCTGTAAGAGGCCTCATTGACTTCTTCATCCTGATCAGGTGGCCTGCAGTAAACACCCACGGCAGCATCACCCATATGAGCCTGCCCCTTGATTCTTACCCATAAAGTCTCAACTTGTTCTTCATCTGCCCCTAGGTAGGGCTTGATACATTCCAGTTGCCATCTTACACACAGAGCAACTCCACCACCTTGCCTTCCTGGCCTGTCCTTCCTAAAAAGGACACAGCCATCCAAGACCGCATTCCAGTCATGTGAGCTATCCCACCACATCTCTGTAATTGCAATGAGATCATGGCCCTGTGACCTCACACAGATCTCTAATTCTTCCTATTTATTCCCCATGCTGCATGCATTGCTGTACAGATATTTGAGAGAGGTAATCAAGCATGGAGGTTTCCAAGGAGGACCAGAAGAGGATCCACCATAGCCACACACCCTTGAGGTGGTTGGCCTTCTGGTACTCAACTAGTGGGACAGATAAGGAACACTTGTTGCTGTTTTCATTGGCCTGGCTTATTCCCCAGTTGGATGCAATGGCATGAGCATTGCCACTTTGGACCCTAATCACCCCCCATGCACCAACCTCCCCGCACCCCACCCAAGTCCTTCAGTTTAAAGCCTGCCTCACCAAGCTGGCCAGCCTGCTGCCAAAGAGTCTCTTGCCTCTCTATACCTGAGGGAGTTCATAAGTCACCAGGATACCAAGAGAGGCCATAACAGATAGAGGACCAAAACATCTTAACTCATTTCTGGGACGAAGTTTCCTTAGGCCTCTGATAAGCTGCTCTTGTTACCATCTACAATACAACACTAATGCAGGTTTCTATGTGAAGTCCCTGAAATATGTACAGGCTCCCTTCCGCTTTGCAGAACTTCAATTAGTGTCTAATCAATAAGTTTATTTGCCTGCCTAGAAGTATGATCCAACCTCTGGCTTACGTGGGAAGCATTTTTAAACGGGCAGGCTGAAGCAGGTACTCTCTGGAAGCTAAAACTGTTCTTGGAAGCTTTCCATTAAGAGACAGTGGAAACTCCACTACTAACTCTTAATTAAAAGTGCTCTATTGCTTTGCTTTTAATTATTTTTCTTTATAGATAAGTCATTAATAATTGAGTATCTGCTTGTCTAAGTCATGACACTGAAGTACTAAGAAAACCAGTGGCAATTGTCCATCCAAGCAGCATTCAGTACAGCTACCAAGTGGTCTAGAAGGCACCTGTTCCTCCAAACTAATTTTAATACATTTTCCCCTACTCTCCAAAATAAGCAGCATAGAGAGGCTTGTGCTTTGAAAACAAACTCACCTTGTCCAACAATGCACACTGCCACAACTGTGTATTTATTTTTGCCTCTATACAACAGACATCCACAATCTGCCACAATACCAGATGTGCTCTGAAGATAGATGTGCAAACATAGTGACATCCCTATGTCAGCCATCTGAGAAAGACACACCCCCAGAAGCACATGCTGCTGCTGCATGAACAGAAGTGCATCTTTCTGATATTGCACCACCTCCCCTGCTGTCTAGATCAAAAAAAATAATCTGTAATTAGGACCGAAGCATCTATGCAAGAACAACATTTTTTCTTTAATAACCTACTTCCGGATTTTAGTGTATGCAGGACTGTACATCCAGGGCTTGATCACAAAATCGCTATGCAACAGAAAAACAATGATGTGCGCTCTTTGTCCCTTTCAAAGTGAATTTTGGGGACTGTTGCTTTTTTTAAATTGATATTTCTTCTATAAGTAAAATAGTCTTCTCTAACAGACAAAAAAAAATATTTTCAGATCACCTTTTCTGGTCAGCCCTAAACTGTTGACTCTAATGAGTTTAAACAGCTTCCTGGAGACAGGCCTGCAGGTTTGGGTAAGGCAGAGGGAAGAGAGGAAGATGCTGCTTCAATCACTTTATACTGGCTGTATCATTTGACACATTGTTACTCAAAATGCTATCTATTCAACACAGCATGCAGCTAATCTAATCTAAAGGAGCACCGTGAGCACTGCTGTGCTACAGAAATGTTCAACAATGCAAACATGATTAGCCACATAGGTGGAGCTTTACATGCAATTGTTTTGGGAGAGGGATTTAACAGTGCCACAGTGACAACATGGCCTCCCTCTTCAAATCTATTTTATCAACACTCACTTCAGACTAGGCTTTAATCTTGCCAGCTGCAATTTTCTTCCCCTTCTTGCTAAGGTGTAGGCTCATCTTGCACTAATTATGGCAATTTAATGAAGAGAAGAAAAAATTAATAAAAGCATTTATTGTTTGTTATGTTTTTGGCCAGTCAAATTGCACTAAAGGATGCTATAAAGTACACGTGTGCTAAGAACAAAAATATTTTTCCCCCCATAACAGACATGAATTGGAAAAATAAACACTAATCCACAACTCAAAAACCTCAATTAGACCTACAAATTAAGGAAATATGTTTACTAAAACACTCAAGGCTCTAATTCAGGAAAATCCCAGAAATATGGGAGAAGTGAAAGACTTCCTTCCAAAAGGTTTGACCATGGTAAGATAAACCCCAAGGATTTCCAAAGTCAGGAATGAGAAGAATTAGTGTGTCCCTCTGCAATCATGCTCATCTGCCACCATTTTGAGCCGTGCCCACCGCCTGATCGCTAAGTTTTCTCAAATTACTTTTGTAAATAGTGTCAGAAGGGTTGGGTGGCATTTAGCTTAGTCCACTTCAGACCAGCTAAGGCAATAATGTTAGTCAACTCAATACTATGTAATGCCAGCATTAAGCCTTTTGGCATACCCACTGTGAACGAGGTATTTCCAGAAGTATGAGCAGCTTTATACAAGGTGAATGCATGTGTATTTAAGGGCTGCTCCTAAGGTCCAGCCAACCTCTGTCCTGAGGGCTTACTAAATATGCCAGCATCCAGATCTCAGTCATCATGAAACAGGTTGTGCTCGCCTTCCTAAAATGCAAGCGCCTCAGCAGTTGTGAGTAGCGTTGTGCTGCAAACTGACTTTAAAATATTAAATAAAAAAAGATTAAAAGTTCTCAAAGAGGATTTAAATACAGGCAGCAAGTCAGCACTTCACTTCCTACAATCCCTTCCAAGAGAGATTAGGGCACAAGGGCTCAATACCTTGAAAGTAAAATAGCTACAAAGAATGTTGATTTTCTTTCTTAGAACAGTGGCCACAGAAGACAAGAGGCACAAGTACTTATGTTTTAAAATCAAATATGGGAAGTATTTAAGAGATACTGTCAGTGTAAATATTAAAGTGATATCATCAACTTCACACCTAGATTCTTAGAATAAATCTGAAAGCTTCAAACTAGAGTCTGGGTCTTTTTTTATTATTGATTTTGTAGGCCTTCAGTAAATATATATATACCCATATACATCCATAAATACATGTATGTGTATATGTAGGCATATAAATATGTATGTATATATACACATACGAGTTGGTATCAATGATGCCCGCAATACAAAACCAAGTCCTGAAACAGACTGACATTGCTGGGGTTTAAGTCTCAATCCAAACAAATATGTCTCTCCTGAATTTCCACAAAAACAAGTCTCAAAAACATCAATACCTACTGCTTTATTTCTGTTGCTTATAAAAAAACTGGGCATAAATAAAAGGTATCCTATCCTCTTACAGGTTAAACGGGACAGTTCTCCAAGACAGGAGGCAACTATAGCCCCTGAATGTCCAGTGAAAATACTTTAAAATACTTGCAGAGTTCTGTCAACCCAGCATTAACACTGAAGTGGTGTGTGCTTTTTTTTTCTCACTCCAAATCCTCCCTTGAGACTTTTGCCACTCGAATGGCCCTGTTCACTATCCTTTTATGCCAAAAGACCCACAGGAGGGCAGCTTTAGGAAAAAGGTGACCTAAAACATCCCTCCCCTTTCTTCTGTCTGCACTTCCATGACAGCCTGACACCAGCTCCACTGCCCCCATCCCACAGAGAACGGCGGCAAAACTCTGACCCCTTCCCTCACTCACGTCACAAATAAAATAATGCAGGAATTACACGTTCCCTCTGCCACCAGACTAAGCCTGCGGCAAAGAAGTTCTAAGATACCTTAATCCTTCTGGCTGCCTTCCGTCACGCTGTGCCTCCTCGATCCTCACAGCTCTCCCGTATTACTCTGTAATAATGCCAGCTGGCCTCTCTTATCCAGCCTTTTTTTTTTTTTAAAAAAAAACCCTCACAAATTAAAAAAAAACATAAAAACAAACGCCTGAATATAATATTTCATCCATGGGTTGGTTATTACCAAGTTGTGACTAGTATAATTAATCATAATTCAAGAAGGCATAGCATACGCACAATTATTTAAACATTTAAAAACACAGTGGGTTGCTGGCTCTTTATGATGCTGACATATTTAACACCTAAAACAAATCCTTTTACTGCTGTCTTTAAAACAAAGGCACACATTTTTCTGCAAGTGAGATCTAGTATTGCAGCACTCTCCATCCTTCTGCAGAAGGGCAGATCTCTATTCTTTGCATTGCAGAGCCTTCTGGACCAAGTATGTTTATTTTATATCCAATAAGGCACAACCATGTAGAAATAAAAAGTTGTTGGAGGAGGTAGAGGGTAGAAAGGGAAGAATACACCATGTGCTCCTGCAGATAAACTCAAAGCACACGGCAAGATTTAAACTGTGGAAAAGTCCCAACTTGATATTCCTGGTACAGAGGTTGAAAGCATAATTTTAGAAGGCCAGCAGCATCTGCTCAATTCTACAGGGTCTAATAATTTCCTCAAAATCAGTTTGGGCTCAGTTTTGTTTTTTATTTAGACAGAATAAAGTCAGCTTAAAAAAAAACCTAGAGAGGAAATCAAGATAGGAACTGATGTGCCCCTAGTTAATTAGTTTTAGGAATCTGAACCCCAATGGCATTTATTAGAATAATCCAAATATAATATTCTTGCAATTATGTCCCTTCTCAATGTTTACAAATATTTTAAGTTTTTGATGACAGGCACGAAAATAAAAGCCCAGCTGAGTCCAAGTGTTGCCAAAAGGCCGATGTTACACCACATACCCTAGAGAAGTCTCACTTCTACCCTTCCACTTACTGATTGGACCAAGATGGGTAGCTTCATATTTAATTGTTCCTCTGCCCAATTTATCTCAAGGACCTGAGCTCAGGACTCCTTATGAACTGTATTTAGTATGAAGGTATCTAATTTGAATCTTTGTACTTTAACAGTTGGCAGGGCACCTGACAGCTCAGTATTCAAACATTCAGCACTGCGTAACCAAAGATGCTTCACAAGCCTAGCTTAGCCGACCTGGCAATTAGACACACAGTTAAGTGCTGACCATCAATCACAGCAAAATAAAAATACTCACATGGAAATAATGCAAGAAACTTTTTTTCACACAGGAATATTAACCTTAACACAGCACTTGGCTTTGCTGATAAGCCTTGCTAAATGAACCATATTTCCAGCATGCCTGAAAAAATTCTCAGCCAGAGACCAAAAGGACCAAGCAAGTTCCAGTCTGGTGTTGACCCAGATGATTCCCTGTGACAAAGGGAAAATCCATCTCCGTGGCCTTCAGTGATCACAGAGTGGCTTGAGATATGACATCATCTCAAGTTCAGCTAGACACAGATGACTCTTCCAGAGAGTTATGACACCCCATTCCTCTCTGTGCTCTAGCTACCCCAAGTTACTAATCCATCTGATTTATCACAAGTTCTAAAGTTAATTTGTGTCTCTTCTAAAACCATGGGAAGTGCTTCAGCATTTTAGAGTGAGGTTGTAATACCCTGAAAATAAGGAGTTCAGCATGAAAGATAGCTATTTGTAATCCTCCAAACTTGCTAGCAGCACACAGTTAATAGAACACTGGAGACCAAGCATAACCAACTCCTTCAATCTGGTTTTGCTTATTGTATTTCTCTGCATAAAGAAACTTCTTTTAAAAAAAAAATCACTAAACATACATGCCAATCATATTTCCAATACAAGTAAGAGTTTGGGGACAAATTTTAGAATATATTAGAAGCACATTCCAGACGAGATTAATTAAGAATATATAGGAAAGCACTAACTCTGTGCCAAGCTTACCAGGACAACACAAAGGAATATACCTCTGATCATAGATGCTACAAACACTTACGCCAAATGCAGGAGACACTGATTAACAAATGCTTCACAAAAAGAGGAGCAAGCTCTTCACCTGCTACCTAAGATGACAAAAATAACATTCAGGCACAAGGAAAAAATGGCTTCTTCCTTGGCATTCTGGATACTAGAAACACTAAGGAGCTTCCGCTCTATCATCTCATCAGCATGTCTTTGCCACTGCGGTCTTTTCTCAGCTAAAAGCTTCTGAGGCTCTTTGGCTCACTATCACTGTAAGTCACCTCCTCATTTGAGTCCTGCTTGGTGAAGCAAGAAAAGATAAAAGCAACATGATTCGTGTTTTACTGTTATCGAAAAAAACTTGCCGAGATAGCTAGGAAGACACAGATGTGGAACTGTGAAGTGCTAACATCTGATTAAAACACAGTTCAACAAATTATGCAGATTCTTTCCTGTAGCTCTTACTTATATAAAATTCATCAGTCAAAGGAGAAACCTCCTTGATACAGAGCGGGCAGAACCCCATCCCACACAATTATTCTCTAAGAACTAATGCATTTGCTAAAACATCTCCTCAGCCACCTTCACACACATGCAGAAGCCTCCTCTGTTGCAGGGATTCAGCTTGTAACTGTGACACAAACCAGTACTTCATTCCCGATGTCAGTAGCATGGAAATGCTTCAGACACAGCCATTAGCCCTCCCAACAGCAACATGAGAATTTCTTCTACAGTCAGTTTTCACTAATGCTATTCACAGCCTCACAGACAGTGAAGAAGCTGGCAAGACTCACCCCAATTTGATTTTCTATCTTCTGGGAAAGCTATGAGTAACAGCGGAGGCAGCTGCAGCTCCAACGGGTGGAACACAAAAATGGCCAAGCCGCACCACTCACCTCACCTCCCAGCACGACAGAGAGGCGAAGGGCAGACCATGACCTGGGTTTGGCAGCACTAGAGGGTCTGCAACACCTCTGATGTTTTCCAAAAAAATCAAACCTGAATCACAGAGCAACTGGGCTGTGACTGACAACACAACAGCAAGTTTGCTGCTGTCCTGGTGGGCTGCAGGCAGCTGGTTTTCCTCTGTCATGAAGGAAAGCTTAAATTATGCCTTTAAATTCAGATCAAGCCAACAAGTGTTTAGCAGTGCATTGCTCCCAGTCCCAACAATTCTTGTTTCCTTTTCTTTCCCTGTTCTCAAATTTGCCAGTAAGTATCACAATAGAATCTAATTAATGCTCACTAATGAGTAGGAGACCAATTGCTAATCCAAAAGAATTTGGTTATGTGCAAGTAAGCAAACAAGTTAATGTACCAAAAAACTGTTTTGTTCATTTATTTTGACAACTGTAGTTTCCTTTTAGTTATGATACTTCCTAGCAGACTAGTTTGCCTGTATGTTTTGCCAAAGTACTGAACTATTTCTCATGCTGCTATGTTTCTCCCCAATAGTACTATTTTTTTAAAAAAAAAAAATCCATCCCAAAGCCAACTGATATAGCAAACACTAGCTGCTCTCTGTCACTAGAAGTGATGAAAAAGTAGTAAAAGACCTCAAGAAACTTGCTTTACAGATGATCCACATTTTCTGCTTCTCAATCTCATTGTGGGGAAGGATCCACCAGTGGTACTTCGTGGTGCTGGAGAAGTTTTCATTTCAGGTACCTTTCCAGTGGGACTAACAGCTCTCTGCAGAATAGATTTGGTATCTACCCATGTTGCTGATTTTCTTTTCAAGCTAAATATGTCCAGCTGGATTCAAAAGGACATCCCTTTCTGTAAACTAACACATTTCAACATTTTTCTCTGACTTAAGTTGGAGACTTGACCAGTTTGCCTTCAAATAGTTGAAGCAAGCTCTCCATCACTGAGTTTCCCTATTATTGCCCTGCATTCCACCACTACTTAGAATACCGCTTAACTGCTGAACTTGCCAGAAGTGGCATAAGCCAGAAACACACACAGCCATTTGTGAAAACACGCCGCACTTTCTTTTGTAAGTGCGTAACAGGCTTTTTCTGACTGTCAAGCATGTTTTTAAAGGATACTTTGTTACACTATTGAACTACCGATTTGGTTTGTTGTGTTTTTTCTACACAAAAAGCAAGCAAACAGTTGACTCTGTAACCACAAGCTTTTACAGGACAGCGTAAACCCTGACCCTTCTCATGTTCAAAGCACAAACCTTTGCCTCTTAGGCGAGACTTAGGTGAAAGCTTATGTAGACCAATTATTAACGATAGATGTTGTGTGCACTTTGCCAGAATTGTTTGCCAGGCAGTGGTAAACTATAGGGCAAAACTCCAACTCCAGAGTTTGGTTCCCATGCTAAGAAAGGATTGCGGTCTGGAGCTACGAAACAAGCACATCATTTGGCACACGCAGCTTTGCTAGTTGGGTGAGATGTCACTGCCAGATGAAAGAAGTAGGTTTCAAGAAAAGCTGCCCTATGACAGCCTTTCAGTCTAGTTTTCAAGTGGCAGTCAAATACCAAAGCCAGTAGAGACTCTTCATTCCTGAAGCAATGGCTACAGAGAGCCAAAGAGGGAAATGGGAACCCATGACCTCTTGATCTTCAGGTCAGAGCAAGTCCCACCAGACCACAGCAAGGCTGGCTTGGCTATAGAAAGAAGGTGGCCCATCCAGCTTGTTAGGAAACAACACATTCCTCCAAAGGGCTGAACGCTGCCCTGAATACTGTTAACTGCCACCACCACTACTCAAAGCTTAAAGACTCGTCCTACCACCTGCACAAGTATGTTCATGACTGATGGGGAGAAACCCCATCAAGGCAAGAACTAAGAGATAAGGCAATTAAAACAAGTAATAACTAAAAAAAAAGGGAGGTAATTGGCAACACATTCTCAGGCCAGAAGCTAGGTTAACCTCTACAAGAGCACAACTGGAAGATAGCTGGACAGTAATTCCCTTCTCAGATGGTTTTCAAATATGGAAATAAAACAATTTGAATAACTCAAAGGCTCAAGCACCTAACAATTCTCAGCAACAAGATCAGTACAAACAACCTTTTCAGTTGCTAATTCTTCCTTTCTTGAAGGTTTTCAGAATTGTGTAAGCAACACTGCAGTCTGTCTCTAACTGGAAGTCACCTATTCCAAGCAGAAAGGAAGTTATTTTGCTCTCTGTAAATGCTCTCCTTTTCCCCATAAGCCAAGTTCTTCCTTCTCCCAAATACAGGAAATGTCTCCACTTGCCCCATCCATGGTGGCATCCCTCTATCAGCAGCTGGCAGCCGTGGGTGCTAGGAAAGGACTGGCGCACCACTAACACAGCAGTACAGCAGCTACCTGGCAGCTGTCACAGCAGATTATCCTCTTAATTCTCCTTTAAACTCAAACAAGAAAAACTATCATCTCCTTCCTGCACATCCCGCTTTCCTTCCATGGGTGTTTCCCTTCTGGAAAGTGCTTCAGATTTCTAACACCCTACATGCTCTGATACCTGCTGCTTATACCACTCATCTCTGCAGCAGCATTACCCACTGCTGCTCTGATCCTGGCCTGAGCCCCAGCCCT
>NW_009604310.1:0-20815 GCF_000690535.1 Cariama cristata | reverse complement strand
CTCCCTGCTGAGGAGTTTCAGTCCTACCTCACAACCATGGTTTTCCTGTGCTACTGAGAAAGAAGTATCCAACAGCTATTGCTGGTATCTGGGCATTGGATGCCCAGAACAACCTAAAAGGCTGCTCTTATCTCATGACTTGCTGTTTTACAAGCAAAAAAAACCCAGCTGCAGGCAACAGAGTAATCCCTACTGCCATCCAACAGCAATAGGATGAGGACCACCCATCAAGGTAGCCTTCTGACAGATCACCACCCTACACACAAGTCTATCAGCTCCATTCGTCACTGCACCAATGCAAAGGCTCACAGCACTGGTGCCAGAGGTATCTATACACTGTATTGCAGATTAGAGTTACCCACATTCTTCCAGGTAAGCAGAACGTTGCTGCCTCCTGCTACCCAGCCTCACAAGAGGTATCTCATTTAAGGAAGCAAGCAGTTAAGAGCAGCTGCCTCAATTCATCTACTCACACTCTGCAAAAATCAGTACAGATAACTCAACCATTTAGGACCCTGCAGCTCTAACCTATGCTAGCATCTTATAATCACCAAAGCAGAGATACACGTATCTCCCTTCAGCGTGACACCCCTTTCACCTCACCTAGAGTCATTCACACCATCTACAGAACCTCAACCTCCAGCCTCCAAGGAGGCTGTTGCAAGGCAGAGTCAACTTTTCATTTTTTCTCCCAGGTTTGCTCACATGAACTCTCCTGTGCTGATTCCCAGGTGGCTCCAAGGTAATCTCCATCACAGCCTCCTTTGCCAAGCTCAGAAAACCTTGCCTCAGTCCCAGCTCTAAAAATCATGTCTTTTGCGTGCTAGAGCTCCAGTCCGTTGGTTATTTTGCTACTCCTCTGCATACCATGTTCACCAGTTCCCTGGCAAGGTCCCTGAGGCTGTCAGCCATCATGGAAGCACACCGGGGCAGACTGAGGGTCTTGCTAAGGAGCCTACAGTGTCTTACAGCCCAGTGTACAACTGGAACAGATACTTCACAAAATAAAGTGGCAAAATTCGAGTGCTGAAAGCCACAGGCACTGCTGTGGCAGCATATGACAAAGAAGATTTCTCAATCTTTTTGAGGTGAAGGACCACTTCGCCTTTGGAGGGAAAAAAAATTATAAAATATCACTGTCTTGTCTCTATTCTATGAGGACTAGGATGAACAGTCATACTGGAATTACATTTTACCTTTATAAGATCAATCGAGTCCTTAGCAGTTGGGCAGACATGGTTTTATTATCACCACTACAGCCTGCCCAAAGCACACATAAAGCTTCACCTCCCCGCTGCAGCTGAGAGCTGCCAACCCACCCCTGCGGGCAGCTGACCTCCGAGACTGCCCAGGCACAAATAAATAGTGCCGGCCTACAGGACAACAGATTACTTGAGCCTAGAGAGAAATGTGCTACTCGCAATTTTTGCCACCAGTACTGGGAATACATTTGATCTGAGAGCCTCAGGCAAATCCCTTCTCCTCTCTGCATCTCAGCTTCCCCATCCATACAGCTTCGCAAAGTCTGACATACACGAGTGAAAGGCACTGTAGAAATGCAGAAAATCACTGAGCAGAATGGCAAGACAGAGGCCAAACAGACACGATCGCCTCAGATTTTCTGAAGACAGTTATTTATTCATTTTCATATTGTTTCAGGAACTGTGATAGAGGTCCAACAGTTGCCAACTGAGGATGTTCTTTAATCACATTTGATGTTGTTCTTAAAGCAGTCTGCCAGTTTCTGGAGTCATTTGATTATATACAAGTATTACTTCAAAGCAAACAAGCAAGGGATACAGTTTTATTTATTTGTTTCAGTGTTTATAAGTGATATTTTGTTAGAATTTGCAGCATGAAGGAAATTCATGGTACTTATGTTTGGATCTAATTTTCATGAAAATTGAATAAAAACAGAAAAACACCAGCCACCTAAATCCTTCCTACCCCCCAGTAATTAAGTTCGCATGAAGTGAAAAAAAAAAAAAAACAAACCTTGCTAGTCAGCCAACTTTGTTTAGGATATATTTCATGAGCCAGCCATGTTCAGCTTAAATCAGCACAAATGAACATAGAAGTAGAAGCCTGGCGGCAACTGTTCAGACACCTGAGAATTAACAGCCAGAAGCCAAAGACACATTTGTTGGAGGGAGGGAGGTTGGGAGGGAGGTTGGGTTTGAGGAATTTTTGATCAAGTTTTTTTTGAAAGAAATTCTACTTGACTCATTATAGAGGTAGCATGGCAGAATGGGTGGGATGGGGATGAGACACAAGCAGAGAAAGGCATGGCTCAGCTGGGGGAATCCAACACACCAGGGTGCTGCAGCATAAACCTGGAGGACTCAAACACAAGACTGCCAGCACTGAAGATACAACTGCTCCAGCTTGAGCCAATGGATACCTCAGGGGCTGTATAGCTTGTCAAACTGAGGGGGCATGATGTACACCAAGTCATGCTGCTTGCTCTTCCCCTCCTCTTCATGTTCTATTCAGGAGTGTTTAAAAAAGAAGAGACAAAAGTTAGCATCTAATCGTGATAACAGTAAGGGAACAGCTAAACACCATCTTCTACCAATTTAAGGCTTGGTAGAGAAAGGAAACCTATGTAACCACAGAACCCTTGATAGAATACAAATCCTTGACATACACATGATAAATCAGCCTCCATCCACAAATTTGTTGACATTAGCCTAGTTCCAAAGATAGAACAAGATCAAATTCAGATATCCACAAACGTCTTAAACTGCAGGACTGCTCAAAAGAGCCACTGATCTAAGCAAAAGGGAAACTCCCATCCTTAAAAACACCAATGATAACCTGTATTGAAATAAACAATAGATCGAGTCAGTTCATCTCAGGGAGAGCAAGCTAGACTTCATTTAAGTATTCCAGCTAAATTCATATGGGCACCACTCTGGAGAGGTCATGGAAAAATCCCAAAACAACTGCTCAGTGAGACAGGGAAAACAATACCAGAAAACCTTCAGTGTGTTAGCTTGAGCAATAACGCAGTTTTGAAGTGCTACTATCAAATCAACAGTATTGCTTCCTTGCTGTCTGCTAGACACCCAAATCCAAGGGAAGTAGTGCAGACTCAGAGAGGGCTCAGAGGACCCTAACAACAATATTTTGGATGTGGAGACACTTACTTGAAGCCAGACTGAAGACTGAATAGCAGACTTTAGAGATGAAATAAAAATGTAAAATCGTGACTACCAGAGAGAAGTCATAACTTCAGTTTCCCTCCTCTTGGTCTCATAACAAATGGGAATTCAATAAAAGATACAAGTTATAGAACAGATAAAAATAAGACAGTCTCAAAATGTCTCACCAGACTGCAGAGCTTGAAGCCAGAAGCAGCTGTCAAGGCCAAAAAAGTAAGAATTCCCCCCAAAGCAATCAGACACATTTATATGGTTAAGAATATCAAGAGATTTAAGAGTTCATGATAAAAACTCTTGGTACAAGGTATTTAACTTCTGGAATAATCCCTGAAAGGTAGCAAGAGACAAAGATAATTACAACCGCCCAAATCAAAGTATCATTTCTACTTTTATAAATCATTGGTCATGGGAACTGCTGGAAGTAGGTACTTGGTTAGATGGACCAAAAGTCTGGCAGTTCCATAGTCAGCCTGTTTTTAAGCTTCATTTGGATACAACATATTTAGCCCTTGAAAACAGTGAAAATTTTTTCGGAAAAACACCAAGTTAAACGAACATTCTTAAAAAAAGGGAGTATCATATGAACTTAAACTAAGCCAGAAAAAACATTATCATATTTCCTATCTTCTTTCTGAGAGCACAACAGAACCGTAAGATCCACAAGATGAATAAGCTCTTCCTTCCCTGACGTCTATCAGTTAACCACCTTAGCTCTCAAGAGAGCACAAAAAAACCTGAATATTAAAAACTAGGTCCTCAAAACACATCCAGTTCTCCAAAAGTAGAATTTACTTGCAGTTTTCTAAAGTTACATTTTATTTTAGCAGTCTTAAACCCTGCCAAATTTCTACAATATTTATAATAACAAACGCTATGTGCAATCAGCACTATGTAAAGTTACTTTCAGTGCAGCAGGAGCTTCGAACCAAATTCTGTAAAAAGGTCTTAGGGGTTTTTTTTGGGGGTAGGGGTGGTGTTTATTTTATTTTGGGGGTTTTCTTATCAGCTATATCAAATATTCAACCACACAACTGATCTTCGATTGGCAATTGATCAAAAAGAAGTTCAGATTGCACATTAGGAAAAGGTTCTTCACTGAAGGTGGTCAGTTACCAGAACAGGCTCCCCAGGGAACTGGTCACAGTACCAAGCCTGTCAGAGTTCAAGAAGTATCTGAACAACACTTTTAGTCATATGGTTTAGTTTCAGGTAGTCCTGCAAAGAGCAGAGAGTTGGACTTGATGATCTTTATGGGTCCCTTGCAACTTGAGGTACTCTGTGATTCTAAATATGCGGATAATCACTTTAACTTACCTACTGGCAGAAGCAAACCTCAGGGGAGCTGCAGAACAGACAAACTGAAGTAACAATTCCTCCTAAGAGGCTTTTCTGTTGTTTTTTAAAATACTAAGGACAGAATCAAAACCAACCATGCCATTTCCCAAACTCCCGACTGAATAAAGCCACCAGCTGACGTGAGGCGCCTGGCAGCTGAGCAGGAGCTCTGAGGAGAAGGAGGTGCCTGCTGCCGGGCCGCACGCTGCCAAGCTGAGCCTCCAGGCAGGGGAGAGATTTGGCCCCTCCCTGGCAACCCATGCTGTCTCCTTTACAGCAGGACACGGGTTTCCATCAAGCACAGAGGTCCACCAACTCCATCATTTATTTTTAGTCATCAACATTAAAAAGAACCAAAATCCCAGCCGGCCCAGATCAAGACAGGCCCTGGGACCTGCTCTCCCACCATGTGAGGCCACTGGCTGTTTGGATCAGCCCGCTTGGGGTAAGCAGGGATCATCTTCCTTCGGGTTTTGGGTTGATGGCAAGTTGAGGATGAGTGAACAGAGGGCCCTGGCAGCCAAAAGAGCCAAACGTGCCCTGGGGTGCACCAAGCACAGCACAGCCAGTCGGTCAAGGGAGGTGACTGTCCCGCTCTACACTGCTCTGGTGCGGCCCCACCTCAAGTACTGTCTAGTTTTGGGCACCTCATTACAAGAGGGACACCAAACTATCACAGTGTGTCCAGAGGACGGTGGCCAAGGTGGTGAAAGGCCTCAAGGGCAAGACTTACGAGGAGTGGCTGAGGCCATTTGGTTTGTTCAGTTTGGAGAAGAGAAGGCTGAGGGGTGACTTCAATCACAGTCTACAGCTTCCTCATGGGGTGGGGAGGGAAGGTGGAAGGCAGCGGAGGGAGAAGGTGTTGATCTCCTCTCTGGTGAGAAGGGACACGACATAAGGAAACGGAGTAAAGTTGTGTCGGGAAAGTTCAGATTGGACTTTAGGAAAAGGTTCTTCACAAAGAGGGTGGCTGGTCAATGGAGCAGGCTCCTCAGGGAAGTGTTCACTGCACCAAGCCTGTCAGAGTCCAAGGAGCATCTGGACAATGCTCCCAGTCATATGGTTTAGTTTTAGGTAGTCCTGCAAGGAGCAGGGAGTTGGACCTGATGATCCTTACGGGTCTCTTCCACCTTGAGACATTCTATGATCTTCCACAATGCACCCTCTGGCACTACAGAACACCTTCCAACAAAGGACTTAAAGCCCACAACTACGGGCAGTGGGGAGACATTATCTGTCAAGAAGGCACTGCAGCTCTGGTCCCAACTCACACAGTTAGGATCTGCAAGTCTTCATTTCCATAAAACACTTGAAACCTATAAATCAACCTTCATCCCCAGCAGGTGACTTCTGTCACCCCCTTTCTGCTCCTTGCTAGTTTATATCACCTACAAAGTCCCCTTCACACACCACCTGCTCTTGGGGAAGCTCACCTTCTGCACCATCAGCAGGCTCCCCTGCTTGCTGAGGAAAGTGCTGCTCAGACAAAAGGTTGGAAACAGCTGGTTTTGTGCTTATGTCAAAATTAAACCACATGGATTTTCCTCTGTTCTGTTCAAAGCTGGATGTCCTGAAGGTATTCAAGTTTATTTCCCTTCCCCAGGCACACACTGCCAACTCCTCTGAATATCAGTGGGCAGGCTGCCTTGAAGCACAGGAACAATAAAGTAGTGAACTTTTTCTTTTGTTTGGAGTTCACAAAATGGAAAGACAGTCTTTCTCTGCTCAAAAATATTTTTCAGGCAAGGTGGTCACCTGGCTCCAATGCAACCATTTTTCTCCATCCCCTGCCCCAGTGCCTTAAATCAGTGTTTGACACCAGACTGAGTGAAGCAGCAAAGTTAGCAAGAAGTGATAAGTAGTTGTTTTCAATATTAAAGGCTTCTCCTGAAGCACATCAAAACACTAATTCAAATACTGGATAATCAGAATGTTTATAAGATTTTACTCTGGCACAGACTACTTCTGTCAAAAAGTGCTGTGGTTATGTCATCCTCCTAACTGAGGAAGTAACTCCCAGAACTTTGCTACAGACCTATATGCCAAAATGAAAATACATTGAAATTAATTATGTTTTTGCTTGTACTTTGGTAGCCAAGGAATTGTTTCCGATACAATAACAATAGTGCTAATAAGTTAGCACCAAGATACAAACAGCAGCCAGGTCAAATCCTTAAGTCACTCTGTAGGAAACCTAGATATGAGCTTGTTTTAGCTCAGAATTACACTGAGACCTCATATGGTCCTTGCTAATGAAATGAGAGGAAGCAGTAGTATCTATTCCCAGTGTAACAGCAGGGAAACCAGATTGCAAGGTTCTTCTGCTAATATGAGTTACTATAGTGTTGTGGGAGCTTTGCACTGTTGCAATAATTGCAGATTTAACAGGCTTTTTCATCCTTCTCACCTTCAAATCCTGTCTCCCTCAGAACAGCTTAGTGCTGCCATCTACTTTTTTTTATCCTGTTTTTTTTATTATTTTTTTTTATCTTAAAGTTCTTAGCAGACTAATTCACCCACTACGACAACACTGCCACACTCGAATCTTTAGAGTTGGGTCCCCACATTTATACTTAGTTCAGCTCATCACCACAGGCAGAATTAAAAGCAAAAGGAAATGAAATACAGGATCAGATCCAAAGTCCTTTTAATGCTAATTTACACTTGAGCCCTTAAATATTAATAAAGAAAAAAAACTCCTTCAACTCTTAACCACAAGATATCTTTTACAACCCTTGCAGGTATTAAGCTAGTTAACTCAAGAGATGACAAGGTGGCAGAGACATAGGTCTTATCAAATCATCAGGACAATTCTGGAAAGCAAATCTATCTAGCTAAAAATGTTATTCAAAGTTTCAGTCCTAGAGGATTAATAAAATTCTTTTATAACCCATTTATTTGCACAGACACTAACACTGCTGGAAAAAAAAATATTTCCTGGCTAAAGGATCTATCATTTGAATAAAGAGGCTGAAAAACATTCAGGCATTTTACTAGGAGACTGCCTGCTGCTGATCAGGCAGGAGCTAGTCTTGATTAATTCTCCACCTCACTTTTTCATTGCTAACTTTTTTTTTTAAGGTCTGAGCAATTGTTTCCACACAATTCCCCAACCACCATTTGCTGAGGGTCTTAACCCTATTTTGGGTAGAAGGAAGAGCTGTTCAGACCATAGCACTGCTTCCCCTCTTGTCTTCCCATGAATCAAGAGGATTAAGGGGAGGCTGCAGCACCTTCTGCCTCCCCACTAACATCACAGAAGAGAGAGAGTTCATCCATCCTCACTGCAAGCATCTCCCCAGGCATTGTGCTCCAGAGAACTATGCTGTTAGCTTCTATCTTTGCTTCTCTTCATCCCAAAGAAGACCATGCTAACCTCTGTGGATTAGGGCCAGATTCCCCAAGAAATCATAAAGCCTCTATGTGCACTTTGTTTGGGGTGGAGTGGTAGAAGGTCTGCAGGTCTGTGCTTGCTTCACCCTAGCACGGTGCAGTCTTTTGACCCAAGTAGTTTGGAAAACAAGAAAAAAAAAATTCTACATTTCATCATTTTCCATCCTCATGATATCAGCTCCTTTTGGCAAGCAACACACACACTCTGAACGATTCCTATCTTTATCCAGATGGGCACAAACGCAACATGGGGTCCTAAAGCGGCACTTATAATAGGTATCCAAATCTCTACTCAAATCATTCACAGCATACCCCATGCTGAGAGGGTCCTGCATAGGAAGGAAGGCTTTTACCACTGCTCCACTGACACATTACAGGACAGGCTGTTCGATTCCTGTCCAGGTTTACAGTTTGCTCTCATATGACCCCAGGCCTCTGCTGAGGCTGCAAACAAGTCATGGGGGCTCTGATGGAGTGAATATATTTGTCCACAGGGAATTGAAGGGAATTAATCACATTATGTGTGCTGTACTGGGCTGACGAAGGTCACACATCTGAACCAGGGCAGCCTAACCTTCAGCACAGATTCAGTCAACTTTACAAGGAAGCACCCAGAGAAGCTGCAAGAGAAGGTATTTTCAGAAGTGGATTCCACCCCCCCATCCCTTCCTGCGGAGGCTTGCTTTCTTAATGGAAGATGGATGGGAGAAAAGAAAAAACACACAAAACCAAAATACAGTTTTTAAAATAAAAATTTGTTTCCTAGCTGTCATTCTTGGGTTTTGCATATCATGCCTTAGCATTAACTGCTGCCAAACATAAGACGTCAGGTCCATCTGGCAGATGTATACTACCCCGGCTGCCAAGTGTTTCCTTAAGATTCAGGGGCTTTGCTATGAAGTATATTTGCAAATTCCAGTCTCCTAAATGAGTAGGGCTCCTGAAGAGCAGCCTCTGCTTCTGCATGCCCTGGAAAGGGGGAGTAGAGGTACACTGCAAATATCCAGAATATCTGCCGCACTTGTTTCGTAGGGAGGCCAGTTTCCTGGTAACCGATGCCTATACCAGCTGTGGGAGAGCTTTAAAGAATTCCTTTTTCTCCAGATTATCCCTAAGTAAAATTAGAAAGTATTTAGGATGCAGAGGGGAAACCCAACCATTCAAGCTGACATCATTACTTATTTACATATAAATATAGCCAGGAAATAAGCATATGTATTTATATATAAACAAAAAAGCTATCCGTACAATGTTTCATACACTGCTTTTCCATCCAATATTTACTACTTTATTCGTGACTTAAGAAAAAAACTTTCTCCCCAAGAAATTGGTGATAAAATGCCCTCTGGTGGGCGTGACTGTCGACCTCTACATCAACAACCACCTCCCAAATAGTTCAGAGCCTTCAATATATTCTTGGGATTACTATTTTTACTGGAGTGAGACAAAGCACATACTTGCTTTCCAGAAGAAACAGATACACCCATGACCAGCAAGCCCATGTTTTACTGCTAAGTATCTCTGGATTAGAATGAGCTAGAAGTTAAAAAAAGTTTCAATAAAGCATTCCATGATTCCTAAAATTATTCTAATGTTCGTTTTACCACTTTAGGATACTTTTTCCTTCTCAAAAGTAAGTAATTAAGAGAAAGAGAAAAGGAAAGTGGCATAAGTTTTGCTTTGCCCCAGCATAACAGAATCTTTGTAGACTGAAATGGAAAAAGAAGGGATGGAACAGTATTTTCAGAGCTTATAAATCACTTTTGTTCTGTTAGGGCACAAGGCACAGGTAGGAAGGGGGCCCTAACTGTACAGGCTAAAGATAACAGCCCTTGTCCCAGAATAGTTTACTGCCTAAGCAGAAAATGCAAGGATGGAAAAACCCCCTCAAAAATAAACTGAAGTTAAACAGGATGTGTTTTTTATCCTTAAGATGCTCAATAATTGTGGGTGGTGCTTTCACTAATCTGAAACAAGATAAATCTAAAAAATAGAACTGAAGGCTTAAGATACAGTGAGAGAAGAAGTAATTCAGCAACTTGGGGGCAGAGAGCATGTGCAGCTACTTTGAGATTACATACACCTGTAAAATAGATTGCTTTGACAACACAGCCAAACTGGGAAAGAAGAGCCACCAGGCAGATCGGACTATTCAAACCTGACCCTAATGCAGCCAAAAGCAGCTGTGGTTACACACAGAATTGAAGTTGACTTCACATAAGTTTCTAAGGATTTATTTTTTTTTGTGTAACAGAAGCTTCAGGGGCACAGCTAAACAAAGACAAGCAGAATAAAACACTCGCATCACATGAAGGAAGACAGAATTCCACTGCTTTCCTGAGTTCCTTGGGAAGCCTTTGTGCTTCTGTTTCATACAGGATATGGCACTTTCTTCATTCACCCAGCTGGTTAGAAATTTGTTTCCAGCTTCCACAGTACAATTTTCAGTTAATGGTTGCTGTACGCCAAGAACATTTGCAAGTTTGACCTATATGTGGAACGTGAAGCATTTCTGTCTTTTTAAAGATGTTTCTGGGCAACAAAACTTCGCTTGTGAAGCTGTTCTTGGGTATAAACAATAGTATGATTTAATGTTCACCCTCTCCTTTTCTACTCTCAGAAAGAAAAACAAAACTGTCAAAAAAAGCCTTATTTGTTTGAAATCTGCCCTTTATATAAGTAATGCACCCCTGCTCTGTACAGAGCTCCGTCCCTCTCTAGTGGCAGCCAGGTCACATACCAACTGGTAAGCCTGCTCCAGGCTTGGTTAACACGGTTTTTAGCTCAAGATCAGAAATTTTTAGTTTTAGATTCAAAGATCCCTCGTTTATTCCTCTTTGCCAACAGGCCACCCAGAGATTCAGAGTTACATTTACAATCTTCTCTGAAGACAAAGGTTAAGGATTTCACAGAGCAATGCTGTCACTTGGTGTTGTACTGTATAAGCTCTATCACCGCTTCGTGATCATCGTTCTTGCAAGCATCTCCAGACATTATGCTGATTGCAGCTACAGCAAGTCATATTTCTCTTATTACATACATTCTCTTATTACAAGCAAGTCAAGATTAAATGGTGTATTTGTGCATGTAATAGTTATATACACTATGCCCATGCTCCTAAATTTTTGCCTAAAATTAAAAGTAACAGATTATCTAGGTAAGATTAGTACTGACATTTCTTGTATCATACCCTGATGGTTAGTCTTTTCTCAAAAGCGGTTTTGCCATTGGAGTAGCAATTAAAGCTGTAAGTTACACCATTTCCCCCCCTTCCTGTCCCCTTAAAACAAATATATAAAATATTTATAATACGTAAAATAAAATACATGCTACTATGCCTGACAAGCATAGGAGGAAAAAAATTTGGTTTTTTTTTTTTTTTGTATCCTTCAATTTTCTAATCAAGAAGACGGCCCAAGGCTGTACAGTTCTGACTGTTGTTAAATTCACAATCTTTATATATAAACCCAAGGTTTTTGTACTTTGTTTTTAGGGTAAAACTATCCTCTTAAGCAAACTTAGAGATGGCTACAGTAAAATTCAAGAGGTTACAGGTCTACTCAAAAACAAGAACTGGTAAGTTCTAATTTTACCAGATAATATTTAGACAGGGGAAGACTTATAATCTACTGTCATATGCAATGTCATTTTAGCAAGTACCTTGAGGAAATCTGAATCTGTTAATGTTTTCCTAAAGACGAGTAACTGGATGATAAACAGTATAGCCTGAAAATAGGAGGAAGGAAATGGTTAACCAGGACTTCCACTCAGATTACATGCAGCAAAAGTCTAACCAGCCCACTGGCTTCTCCAAATGATGAGTACAGATGCACCTAATGCCCTGATTAACCATCACCTCAAGCAGTAGATGCCTGGGCTCAAGGTGCACCTGCATTTCCATCATAAATTACGAGTTTAAGCTTCTCTACCTGACCCAACTGGGTGCCATTGTTGATCTCCAGCCCAGACAACCTTAACTGCCATCAGAGCACTGCAGCTGCATGAGGTTCTTTGAATAGAGAAGCCAGCATGGCACAGGGTTTTGGGTTTGTTTTTGTTTTACTTGTATTATTCTTGAAATACAATACTTCAATAACTTAGCTATTGCAACCACAAGATTTGTTTAAGAACAGTTTTTAGAAGGCTTGAAGGATGCTGCTGTGAACTGTTCAAGTGTGATACCAAAACAGTGAGTTTAAGGAAAACTTGCCGCAATTTCTCTTTTTGAAAGAGCATCCCCTCCCCACACACACAAATGGGCTTTCAAAATTTCTGTCAGAGACAGAAGCAAAACAAACCAAAATCAGGAGTATTATGGCAGCAAGCGAACCACAATTCTCCTCTTCATCTTTGGCTGCATCTCTGTATCCAAGTACCACTTTTAAAGTCAGTCCTGTATTTTAGAAACTTCAGGCAAGCCTTATTGTTTCCTTGCTGCCTATACCATTTCTATACTCTATTTTCTCCTCCTATAAATAACAACCCAAATATCAGCCACAACTTCCCACTGCCATTTAGTTCAGAGAGATAAGGTTGTGATGTTGCAGAACTACAACTGCCCAAAAGTTTAATCATAAAATTACATACTTCTCTCCCAAAAAGAAAAATGAACTAGAAAATAGGCTTTACTTTGGGGACTTGATAATCTTAAAGGACAGGCAGAATATTTATCTAAGATTTTCAGGGTACCAAATGTAACTTCATTTAACTCCACAGATTTGGGCCAAGGACAAATTTGCCCATTTTGTATAACAGAGAACCATGAGAGGAAAGAAGGGGGGGAAAAAAAAAATATGTACCGAAGCTCCTGTGCCACACAAACCACAGACCAGAAAATATGCCTACTCCTCAAGCAGTCACCCTCCTCTTTTGCAGTTGCTGTCATCTACTGAGATTTGCAGACTCTTTCCTTTACCCTAAGACCTTCACCGTTGAATTTCACAAGTGATTTGTTCCTCAGGGTACAGAAGCACTGTGCAACATCAGATACATATTGGAACATGTCAGATCCACAGGTGTTAACTAGATCAGGATTTGGTCCACAGTTCAGCAGCTCTTGTGACAATTCACACATCAAGGTCAACTGAGAGGTTCCCCAGAAGGTCTCACACAGCCACAGCCCACGCTCTTAGGTGCTATAGGCAGCTTTTAATCAAATCTCATTATGCTTGTTTGCAGTCTCAAGGCTCAGACTTCAGAAAGCAAGAGGGTGGGTTTTACTTTCAGACTGGTACAAAGACCAGAAGGAATAAAATGTTGGCACAGCCAGCCAAAGTCTCACCACTTCTGAATTTGAGATGGGGCATTCAATCCAGCCTGCAGAAAATGCAGACTAGTATCAGTGTAAATGATGTAAGAGTTAACTCACAAAAGATCAAATCCAACTTTCATTTATGTCTATGCAACATTGATTTCTGTTAACTACATGTGTTTAACCAAGAGCAACATTTGATCTGAAGCCTAGTACCTTCATGTCCAGCTATCGTAAAACAGAAGCAAAAAGGTAGCTACAAACATTTGACTGATGCTGCCTGCAAGCAGGGCATTGCAGAAGGCTGTACTAGCAATTCATATTGACAGAATTAAGATGGGGCAAGGCAAACCTCACTATTAGAAGTAGTTATGCAAATATTTGGAATGTTGTTCTTAAAAAGCTATCGTAAAACAGAAGCAAAAAGGTAGCTACAAACATTTGACTGATGCTGCCTGCAAGCAGGGCATTGCAGAAGGCTGTACTAGCAATTCATATTGACAGAATTAAGATGGGGCAAGGCAAACCTCGCTATTAGTAGTTATGCAAATATTTGGAATGTTCTTCTTAAAAAAATGACATGGGGGAAAGGCAACACAAAGGCACAGACCAAGAAATAAGCTACTACATGCAAATACATGCAAGCTTCTCCCAAGTCAATTCTCCTCTTAATGTAATATTGATCGGTATGCTCAATGTTTAGAAATGTGAAATAATGTGAGTAAGAGAAGGAACGGAAGACACACTCAGAACAGTGAGTTTTGTTTAAATAAGATATAGTTGCCTCACATGAGCCACCAAATATAGCATAATAAAGATGGTAATGCAGTATATTTAACATTTTTCCTTGCATTTTATCAGCAAATCTGTCATAGATGACCTGGAAGTGTTAACCACACACTTTTTTCACCTTTCTCCTAAAGAAGTGAAATACAGCATTTTTCATAACCTCTCACCACACAATATCCTTACTGTATCTGGTATTTCTCTACTCCGAATATGACAGAATTACAAAGCGTCCGGGGTAGTATCTATGCTTTTCAGACGTAATCCATCAAGCTGTTTGTGAAACTGGGGGAGGAAAGCAGAGCAGTCCACAGTCATGATGGAGAATATCTGAACAAGCTTTGTTGCATCTACTCCTATCTCCAAGCGAGGAGGGATGATGAGGAAGAAAAAAGTTGCTTCTTTGACGTACTTATTTATATGAATCTCCGATTTCTTAAAGAGAACCCTTAAAATATAACCAGTGTCATAAAATCAAGCAGCCATTTATTCCTACCTTCTAGATACTGCTGCCTATTCCAGGGACTACTACCACCTGTATAATTTTAGAGAAAAGAGTTTCTTCTATCCTTCTCCTTCTATCATTCACAGAATCCTTATGGATTCTGTGATGGTTTATAGCCTCCAACACATTTGACTACAACAAGCCATTCAAAAAAGGGCAGAAGGGAAAAAAAAAAAAAAAGACACATACAGAAGAACCAACTTCCATCACCAGAGTTCCTAGCCTTGATACTCCAAGCAACAACAGCATCATGCTCAACAGCTCTGCTTGCCCATTCTGCTACCAATATATTAAGGATACACTTAAGAATACAGGCATCATCAAGGAACTGTTTCACAGTGTATAGGTTGATACAGTTGAACTCGTTTATACATTTTACATGCACATGTATTTTTATGCTGTGGCCCTCATTCCAAAAATATAAGAAGTTCCATACAAAATTAGCAACTTCTCCCCCTTTCTCAAACTTTATGAAGGGGTAAGTAGTAAGCTCAAGAAGACACTGCTTAAGTTTAGTTATTCTGTAGCATTTTATACAGTTTCAAAAGCATTTTCCAGACACTTATATACCTGACAACATTTTGTCATATGAAGTGTTCCAATTTGGCACAACTCCACTCTTGGCAAGCAAGAGACAATAAAAATCAAGAGAAAGTTAAAAATGAAGTTTTTGAAGTATACAATATGTTAGGAATCATTTAATGAATTCAGGTGTTCAACAAGCTACAAGTCAACCAAAATTTGCAATACATACATATTTAAAGCACAGGTAAACACAGCTGCACCCACTTTAAGTTACTCCATGTCATGTGTTTATTACAATGAACTTCCTGAACTCTTTCGTCTTTCTTCTTTTGATCTGGGGTTTACCTGTGGCTGGAAAAACTAACGGCATTTAAACTCTTCTCCCTCTATTTAAAGGAAATAGCATGTTTAAGCCTCAGACTGAGAAGAGAAACTTTTCTGCGTAGTTACAGCATGCTGCAATCTGCAAATCCACCAGCATTGCTTTTGCAGACCAAACCCCAAAATCCTACAACAGGGTCTGACAAAGCATCTCTCGGAGCAGAATTATCTGATTTAAATATTAATTACTCATCAGCATGGACTTTAAGAAGTGTCTGAAGCAAAAGCTCTTAAATCACACTTTAAATCCAGGATTTCTACTGTCTGCATTGTCATGCGGATCATGGTTTTAGGGTGGTTTTGGTTGTGGGTTTGTTTTTTTTTTTTTTCAAAAAAAGTAAAGACTGATAATGAGTCTCTCCCTCAAGGTTCAAAAATATCAAAAGATTTAAGAAAAGTCCAGCTCAAAAAATTAGGCACATCTTGAGTTTGAGACCTGCTACAGGACACCATTATTGCCTCCAATACCTCTATATGGACTTGAGGGATTCTTCACAGTATCTCTCAGCTACATCAACAGTCCAAAGTAAACTCCTACTGCGTGCACACCTAACAGCTTTTAGTTAACAGCAATGCTGCAGAAGAATTGCATCAGTGGCAGATTTTCTTGACAACTGCTGCACTGAATGAGTTTCAAAACACGTCCCTAGAAATAATCCAGTTTTCTCAGATTGCATATTACCTGTATTTATGCAGAGTTTAGTCCTAAAACCGGAGCAATCCAAGAACTGTACATTCATGGCTTTCAATAAGCCAAACCAAACCTGAACACGAGTCCTAGCACTTAATTTCACATGTCACATAGCATATAAGGAATTAAAAAAAAAACAAAACCACAAAACACTACAAAAGGAATGTGGAATTAATTTTAGAGTAAGTCTGTCTCTGTCTGTAGTTCGAGCTGACTGCTTCAGTGAATCAGTATTACTATTGCAAACCATCACTATAAATTTCCTGAAGTTTAAGACCACCGAAAAGCTATGTGTTTTTCTGCTGTTAATGCCAATTATGGCAAAAATCCAAGTTGAGGATATTTGAAAACCTAGAACTAAGCAACACAGATGAAAAAGAAGCAGCACATAAAAATTAAGGAAAAAGGTCCCATGTTCCAGAATTTCTAATCTACAACATAAAATTATTTATGGAAGAGTATGACTAGGAATTCAGTTACCATCATTTATCAGATGGTCAAGGCAGCAGAAACACCTGGCTGTGTAACAGCAGCCCCAGGAAGGCTTCTTGGGGCACCTCTTGTACCAGGTCTGTTCCATCCTGGTTTAACCATAACAGGTAAAGAGCACATACCCACACCCTCTGAAGTGCATTGACTTTTAAAAATCTGACAGAAAGGCGTTCCCAGAAGAGATTTCTAATCTACTTCCTTTTAATCTCTTTCTTTATAGTGAGGAAGAGTTCTTTGTACTTCAGGTAACAAAGGGAACATAGAAGTGACAGAAGCACGTCAAAGCTGTTTATGTTTCATACAGCCTCACACTCAGAGTTGCTGCTGGCAGGTTACTTCAAGAAGACAGTCTTCAGCCTTTGCATAGGAGCTCCATAATCTACTTCCTTTTAATCTCTTTCTTTATAGTGAGGAAGAGTTCTTTGTACTTCAGGTAACAAAGGGAACATAGAAGTGACAGAAGCACGTCAAAGCTGTTTATGTTTCATACAGCCTCACACTCAGAGTTGCTGCTGGCAGGTTACTTCTATGCAAAGGCTGAAGACTGTCTTCTCGGAGCTCCATCTTCCTATGAGTAACTTTGTAAAAGAGTTAACTGGACAGAGGGATGCTAAAACCCTTCCTCACACTGGGTAAGCTAACACGACAGCAGAAGGGAAATTTTAAAAATGTGACAAAGGTTTAATACAATAATTTCAAGTACCAACAAGTCTATTCAAGGCAATGTTGTCTAATTTGTATGTTTATGGGCTTTAGAATATAGGTATTTATTAAGTATTTCTTCTGTGTAGAGATAAGTACATCAAGAAAGTGACTAGATACACAAATGAATCACAGAATCTAATGATACTGTGTCATATTTAAGGTTACTGAATCAGCACATTACCAGGCCAAGTATTGCAAAATGGAAGATCTGCAGGGGAATAAAAAAAAAGCTGAAGGACCAAGTAAGTCACTAACCCACACTGAGACTTTAGCTAGCTAAAAGCCTTGATTACGGCACAAAGAATTAATGATCTGAAAACAATGCAGACCTCTGTGGTGCACTACGCAGCTGATGCTCTGCAAACAGGACAGCGTCAGGATCAGGCCCTCAGGTGCCCAGGCTCCCTGGGTCCACAGCCTATGGCAGCAAATCCAGTTAGTGGACAAGTCACTGCAAGAACCTGAGTGATGCTATGCTCCATCTAACATTAAAGAAGGGATGCTAAAAAAAATTAACAAAAATATTAGAGACCCCAAAACTTAAAAGTGTAACAAAAACCTCCAGATCAGTTTTAAGATCAAAAAGGAAATCCCACAACAGGGATATAATGAAGGGATGGGGGTTAAACAAGATGGGACAGACTGGAATTTCTCCCTGATTTACAGATCCAGGGGTACTTCTTCCCCCCCTAAGGCTGTGTGTGTGTTTCCACCACAGCACACAGGGCTCTACATAGAGAAGAAAGGAAATTTAAAAAAAAAATAATAATTTCTTTCCCCTTCTTGATTTTTATTTTTTTTTTTTTTGGCTGTACTTCAGCAGAACTGGGTTCATTGGCTTTCAGAACTAAATTAAAAGGTCAGGAAAACAAGTAGGCATGGACAGGACTGAATTGCAGATGAGCATGGAGAAGCAGAGAAACATCACTGGGATGAGCACCAACAACTGCAAATAGTTAAGGCCCCGATTCTGGTGGCCATTAGCGCAGTGCCGAACTGGAGTGACTCCAAGGGAAGTGACGGATCGCAACCTGGGAGAAGAGGGATGGATCAGAGCAAAGCAATATCACTTGCGAGATGAGCGCAGCAAACCTGGGGATAATGAATTCTCCTCACAAATATGCACTAAAAATGATAGCACCAGATACGGTGCACTGTAAACCCAAAAATCACATCTAATTTCTAGATTCATGTCTTTTTCTCCCTTCATTGAGAGGATCTCCAGTCACCATACACACTATATACTTTTTATTATTGTTTGAAGAAGAGCAGCCACCCTGGCAGCATGATAATCTACAAGAAGAGACAAAAACAGAGGTGGTTACTTTCTTCCCTCAAGATTTCTGCTTCGAAAAAAAACAAATGAACAAGAAAGGGTTTGCTCCTGCACACCACCACTTTTTGTCTCATTTCAGCAAGACTTCGACAAAATCTACTTCACTATGCCATGTATCTAATATATTGGATACTTGAAGTATGACCATCACTCATTAGAAATGTAATTAAAAAGTGACAAAACTAGATTCCCCCTCCCCAGCATGCAGATGAAAACCAGTAACCCTGCCTCTATTTGTAACCATGACAACTATAGAATACTTTATTTCAGTAATATAATTCACACTGAACATTTGCTCATAGGTTTTGTTGTTAAGGGAAAGGTTGACACACTGTGCACGCATTTCATAAGCTACCGGAGACAACACACACGGGAAAGTCAGGCAGTTCTCGAGACCGAGAACCCAGTATGTATTTCAGAGTTCATTTAAAACCTTCTACAGGAAGCTAAATGAACATGAACAAAAATACCTCCAAATGAAGTGTTACTGATCATTACTTGCAAGACCACTACCTGGTACGAGTGGATGTTTTTCCACTTTTAAATAAATCACAGTGATACTCTCCTATTTTAGAAGAGGTAGTAACTCCAACCCCAAACTTTAATTTTCAATTAAAACACCATAGGCATTATTCAGTTTCTATTAGGAAATATCAAAATAGATGTTATGGGAAGAGATATCTATATGAAATGAGGCAATGAGAGACATAGTTTATATATGCTGGCTAAGTCTTATTCTGGATGGGTCACTAAATTATTTGCATAGCTCCCATATTTCATCTTAAATTGAAGACAACTTCCATAAATACACACAATGAGGACAGGTTATAAGAACAACAACAAAAAATATCCCTGTACATTATTCAGGGAAGATTAAACAACCTCCTGAGCATAACTAAAGTTTGACGCAGATAAATGTCAGTTTAAAATATGGCTGTACTTTATTTTTCTCCACATGGGGAAAAAAAATAAAGCCATTAGCAGTTTAAACCAGAATACAACAATAATAAAAATAAAAGACACATTGTTGCTTTATTTTGGGGGCAAAAAAAAATAATAAAAAGAATACAGCTTGCTGGAATACTATTCCTTCTCTCACAGAGATCATCATATCTATCAAGGAGGATTTAAAGTTTCAGCAGATTGCTAATTATAAGAGACAGTAATACTGTTATGTGCAGCCACCTTAAAGCTACAGTAGTTTGGTTTTTAAGTACCTCAAAATTGACCTCAAAAGCATAGACTGATAAATGTGTTTAAATCGGTGCAAGAGACTCACACATGCCTACACGTACACACACACTTGCTCAGTTGTTTTAAAGAATATCAGGAAAAAAGAAAGTTTCTTCATTTATCAGAAATATGTTCTATATAATCTTCTGTTAAAAGAAATACTAAGCCTGCAGCAAACATGCATGTCTTTTTCTTTCACTGATGGAAAAGTGATTAAATCCCTCTTAATCTAGTTACCAGAATGCTGTATTTTTTTCTACACAATTTTCGTATACAATAAACAAAAGATGAGCAGCCAACTACATGACTAGGGCTCCATAATTTGTGGTGGTGGTGGGGAGATAAATCCATCTCTGGCGTTCTAGGAATATTTTCAGTTTAATAAATGAAGCCAGAGGGGAAAAAAATAGTCTCGGAGACCATGAGCACACACTATTTATGAAGTATATGAAAAACACCACCATCCATCCCCAGAACTCCCTTCCTCCAGACCTTTCTCCACCCTCAGGGGAGGCAAAGGAACCTGAACCCAAAATCCTGGGGACCACAGACCTGCATCCTCATACGACAAGGACAGCTAGCCACATCCACTCAATAAAAAAAAAAAAAAAAGTAGCTTTTCCCTCCCATCCTAAGCGAGACCTTCCAAAAACAGGCACCCAGGGGATGCACCTTTGTGATCCTGACTGCACCTGACTTCTGCTCAAAGATAAGTTAAACGAAAACAATCCCCCCCCCAATCCATCAATAAAAACCCCCGGCAGCAGCCAAACAAAACCTCACACCGGCGAGGAAATGTCATACGGCACGGCAAGGCACGGCGTGGGAAACGCGTTAAGAAGTGTTTTTTAACAAAATATATACATAAGCAACATTGTGCCGAGAAGTTCCTAGTGCAAATCACGCGTGGGGAGGGGGACAAAAAGGAGGAGGGGGGGTGGAAACGTATTCCAAGCATAGGGAGACGACGGGGCTGGCAGAGGCATTTGCAGAGGGAGGGAGGCAGGCAGCCTGCCGG